>NC_138737.1:39763701-39788701 GCF_965113295.1 Leuciscus leuciscus | reverse complement strand
CATAGATATATAAATATCACTCTTAGACAATAGAGTGCAACAATCGGTCCCAGAACTAAAAAACTCCATTCATTTTCTCCATAGGGGAAAGTGATGTTTAACGATAACTATAAACCATAAAAGATAGACCTGCTGTGAGCTACGAGGTTGTTGGTTGTAATTAATGGTATATTTGCTTCCGTTAAAGCACTCAGCCCGCATTATTTCAACTTAATTTTAAAATAACGGTGGAAATTGTGGTGAAAACTACATTACCCATGATGCTGTGCAGAAAATTACACCTATCAGAGAGTCGAAACAAGCAGAATGAACCAAAAGAGCTCTTTAGCTCCGCCCACTTCCATGAAGCTCCGCAAATGACGTAATCAAGTCAATCTCTCTACCCTCTGAAAAATATAACTACCGTTTAAAGCTTGATTGACTGCTCAATGGGTTTACACATACAAAGCATAACAATGTTCTTTAATTAAAGTGACACTATTTCTTTAAATGATAAAATAGTTCTGGCTGATGTAATTTGACACTTGTGGGCGTGGCCACACCTCTAAGGAGGAAGGAAGAAACCCCTCTGACATTAGATTTACATCTCTAACTTGTAAGGTTGCTCACTAAATGTAAACAAATATTATTGTGACACTTCCTATTTTGTTTGTTACCACAGTTAACGGAATAAAATGCAATGAATTAGTTTTACAATATGGTTACAGTTTGAATGTTGCTCTTATTCAACCTATGTGTTATAGTCACATTTTAATGTTGTATAGTTCATTTCCATCCATATTCAGATTTCTGAAGAGTCTGATATTCAACACTCGTTCTATCAGTTGTTTTGAATTTTACGCATGAATTAAGTTCATTTTAAACATTGCCCTTATATGTTTTTTTGTTTTTTTTATAGAAATTTGTTGAATATAATTGAATTGTTTTTAATATAAATGTATAATTATAGGTTAATAAACAATGTGCCTTTAAAATTTCTAATCAGGATGCAGAATTATTTTGATAAATTAGAGACGGCCCACTTCTGCATGATCTCAAAATATTTATTGGCATATATATACCTGGCAAATAACACATTTTGAACCATATCTAAACTGAAATATTATAGCTGGACCTCAAAGTTAACAAAAGTATTAAAGAAAAGAAATGAACATAAATCACACATTTAACAAAATGAGTCCACTTTATCTGCATTCACCCTGTGCATATTTTGCAATAAACTTAAAATATATAGTTTTTATATATAATAAACATTTTAAAATAAGTTCTGTGTTTCTCCGTTTTAATTCGATGATGGTGTTCACAGTGCTTCATGGGATTGTAGTTCTTTCCCTCACTAAATCTGTCTCATTCGTACCTTCATACCGATTTTAAAATACGTTTTTGCTTCAAATCGATGTTTGTAGTGTTGTGATTGTCAGTATGGAGTACCTCAAGGCTCAGTACTAGGACCGTTGCTTTTCACCCTGTACACCTTTTTCTTCTTCAAATCAATGTTTTTTTGTGATGTTGTGATTGTCCTCATAGCTGGTTGGTTTGGTTCATGGCTTATAACGCTTTAACAAAGACTTCCTTGGGATAAATGAATGGAAAAATACTTCGGGAACCAGCTGTTACACTCTTTAGAGATTACACTCTGCAATTATTACCTTCATAGCCCAGAGAATAACAAAACAGCACTAAGAAAACACTATTGCAAATACAAAAACGCCTCCGTGTCCATCAGTGATTGTCATGCATAAAAAGGAATACAGATTACATCAAATCTGTTCGTTCGTCACGTTAGGTATGAAATAATTGCCTTTGGAAAACGGTTCGACATCCATTTTGCACACATCTCGTTCACACCGCGGTCGACCTCTTGGCGTGAAGCATCTCTATGAGCAGGTTGTTGCAGGGCACTTCTCCACACAGGTGTGTGTAACACAGATAGTCCTCGGCCTGCGCGCTCAGCGAACGCACCTCCGCCAGTCGCAGGATCAGCTGACCGAAGCGATCCACACACTGAGGGTACGAGTAGAGTGTGTACTCCAGCAGAGCCCCGTTCACCTGCTCCTGCACGCTCTCCACTAACGGCTGGTTCTCCAGGAGCTTCACGTCTGAGGAGCAGGCAGAGCGTTAGTGTGTGTGTGTGTGTGTGTGTGTGAGAGAGAGAGAGTGTGAGTGTGTGTGTATGTGTGATAGGTAGGTTTAGGAGTAGGGTTAGTTTCTGTGTGTTTGTGATGGGTAGGGTTAGTGTGTGTGTGTGTGTGTGTGTGTGTGATGGGTAGGTTTAATAGGGTCGGTGTGTTTATGTGTTTGTGTGATGGGTTAGTGTGTGTGTTAGTGTGTGATGGGTAGGTTTAGGGGTCGGGTTAGTGTGTGTGTGTGTGTGTGTGTGATGGGTAGGTTTAGGGGTAGGGTTAGTGTGTTTGTGTGTGATGGGTAGGTTTAGGGGTCGGGTTAGTGTGTGTGTGTGTGTGTGTGTGTGTGTGTGTGTGTGTGTGTGTGTGTGTGTGAGTGTGTGTGTGTGTGATGGGTAGGTTTAGGGGTAGGGTTAGTGTGTGTGTGTGTTTGTGTGTGATGGGTAGGTTTAGGGGTCGGGTTAGTGTGTGTGTGTGTGTGTGTGTGTGTGTGTGTGTGTGTGTGTGTGTGTGTGTGTGTGTGTGTGTGTGTGTGTGTGTGTGTGTGTGTGTGTGATGGGTAGGTTTAGGGGTCGGGTTTGTGTGTGTGTGTGTGTGTGTGTGTGTGTGTGTGTGTGATGGGTAGGTTTAGGGGTAGGGTTAGTGTGTGGGTGTGTTTGTGTGTGATGGGTAGGTTTAGGGGTCGGGTTAGTGTGTGTGTGTGTGTGTGTGTGTGTGTGTGTGTGTGATGGGTAGGTTTAGGGGTCGGGTTAGTGTGTGTGTGTGTGTGTGTGTATGTATGTGTGTGTGATGGGTAGGGTTAGTGTAAGTGGACAGTGTATACAGTTTGTACAATATAAAAACCATTACACCTATGGAATGTCCTCACAAGTATAGCAAAACAAATGTGTGTGTGTGTGTGTGTGTGTGTGTGTGTGTGGGTGACAATAGCCTGACCCATTAATGGAGCACTTTAAAGCATTAGCAGAAGAGCCATTCACACAGTAATTAAAATGTTGAATAATCTTTTCAGGACATTTGAAGGACACAAATGACTCAATAAAGCTGCTTTCATTTGGGCAGAGAATGAAAGACATCAATGTGACGGAGTGAGAGGAGACGACGAATTCTTTCCTTTCAAATGTTTTCAGTTCTCTCCTTTCACATATGTTTGTTTATTGTGCCTGATGAAATTGAACATTTCTAGGAAAGGTTTTGTTGCTGCGTACTAGAGCAAACTGTCTTTCAGGTGGTGTTTTTATTCATTTTAATAAGTGCTAGCAATATTTATTAAACTGTGCAATATACTGTAAGTATTGCAATTCATGTCTCCTAAAATCAAAGTATGTTGAAAATACGTGTGACTAGAAGGTCAGATTATATAAATGTGTTCTTCAGAGCAGTTTGTCAGATATTGCAATTTTTAATACAATTGATTAATTTGATTAATAATTGATTAATTGCAGTATTTGTTGTCCAAAACATTGGTACATTTTTGCTTTATGAATTTTTGCTTTGTAATTGTTCAACTGTTTACATTTTAGATGAACTCTGACAGCTTACCTCATCTAGCCTTTATATTGGGGCATGTTGTCACAAAGAAATCTTTGTTTAATGTTGTTTTTTTTTTATTCCTGAACAGTATTAACTAAAATGTGCAATAGCTTATTTGTATTATTTTTAATTAATAATGAATTACTGGTTCTCTGTTGGCAGCGGTTCTCACCCTTGTTTTGTTCCCTATTGTCCACAACAAAATTTGAAAGCCAATGACTTCCAAATGTTCATGATTTACTGTGTATGGATTAAGATTTCTTAAAAGTACTTTTACCTGTGATTTATACCCAGTAAAATATTTTGCAGCTTGGCATTACTAAAAAAATGCATCCGAACGCGAGAACACGACAGCGTTTGTGTTTCGTCTGAATTTCTGAGACGCACTCATTTATGATGGAGAGAAAAGAGAAACTTCCATTTGATATTTTGTGCCAATTTCCCCAGTGACGATGTTTCTCTTGAACACATGGTTTGGAAACTGTGGTTTTATTTGCAAATGTTTTGCTTTTGTGATATTCCAAAGTTAAATTCACAACTTTGGATAGAAACACAGCTTCTGTGTCTCACTACGTACTAAAAAGTACAGGGGATTCAGGATGATTTGGACATTTCTCTTTTATGAATGCTTTTTTTATACTGTTGTAATTCTCTTTTATTTTTTCTTATGCGCTTTGAGATAAAGAAAATAAAGTTTATTATTATTATAAAAAGTATTAGGGATTCAGGTATATTTGGATACTTTTGGGGAAAGTGTTAGACTGGTTAAAACCAGACTATTCTTCTCAGTAGTAACTGAGTTATGGTCTGGCAAAGCTTCATTAATAACTCATTCCCAAAGGGGCGTCACCAACGGGCGTCGCTCAAATGCCTCTGGGCGCAACTGGATAGACCTAAAACCAATCAGAGCGATCGTCATCGTGTAAAGCCATATGCTGCGTCCCAATTCGCCTAAGTTACACTACGCCATAAAAGTATGCACTCTTTTTGTGAAGAAAAGGTTTTTACTTTTGAATGTGTAGCAAAAAAGTAGGCAAGCTTTGGGACATACTACTTCGTCATCTTTATCGGACGGATCTGTCACGTGCGTCCTGTCACTTAAACTGCCCTGTCAATCATCTCGTCACAGTTAAAAAATCTTCTCGAGCAAATCTGAATTTGCCGGAAGTTGTCTGGGTTTTCCCAGGCTAGGAAAGTGTCTGAATCACGCTGAAGTCCTCATGTGTAGTTCCTCCATCAGTGTGTGTGTGTGTGTGTGTGTGTGTGTGTGCTTAGACTCACTGGGGTTGAAGAGGATGAGGAACTTCAGGCAGGCTATCTCTCTTCTGTCCACCTGAAGAAGCTGAAGTCTCCGGGCCAGATCCTGTCCTCTCTGGACCATACTGGACAGAGGCGGTCCCGCGTCACACACCGCCGACAGATCCACCTAAAGCACACACACACACACACACACACACAGATCTTTCAACATGAGGCGTCTCTATACAACCTCACTCATGCATCGATGAGGTTTGGAGCATTACAAGCCCAAATAACAACGTAGTAGAAGCCTGAAAGAGACAGATTCTTTAAAGGCCCCCTGAAATCAAAATGTAAGTTTTTTTAAAAGCTTTTTGTATGAATATGTTTGCCTCACGGTTATGAATAAGCTGGTGTGCTCCAAAACAAGGACAAATCTCGTATTTAGGAGATATAAGCATTCAAAACTTATCTCTCACTTTTGTTAAAATGGATCAGGGATTTTTATGACATCACCGTGGACTTCAGCTTCTCATCACATCTTCTGTCCAATCACATGCTCTCTAGAATCTGAAGCTCCGCCCCCTACGCTATAAACACCACCAGGCCAGAGTGAGCGTTGACTCGTCACGGAGCGATATGGGTTTGAGAAGTGTGTTTGGTTGCTCAAACGCTCCAGTTTCATGAAGTTTTCCAACTGTACGTTGGTTAGGAATGAAATGGCTAGACTTTATTCACACTTCTACTATTGAATCCACTATAGAATTGGTGCTGTCAAGTACGACTCGCAGTCTGTAAACTAAACGCTATTGGCTATTTGAAAAGGGGGAGGAGCCATTCAATATGTCCCGCCTTAGCTTCCTGTTTCAGTGGAGATTACGTCAACGCATCAAACAAAGCTGCGCGACCCAAGGCACTTCAGTGGGACTTTAACTAAGAGTCAGCCTCCCTCCCTCCCGGCGAATATATATGAGTCACTGACGAATGCAAAAGCATATTATGCAAGATCAGCATTTCCTGTTTCAGACGTTTAACACGGATACCCCATTCCTTAGACTCTTTGAACTGAAATGTTCTGCTTTTCCATAATGACGTTATTATAAATGATGGTTTGGATAATCTCACCTCCTGTCCTGTAATGAGCAGCAGACTGTTGTCTCTCCCATGATGCACCTGTCTGCAGATGTGATCGAGAAGCAACAGCTCGCTCCAGCAGTTATGCAGCAGTCGCATCTGATCTCCGACCTGAATCATGGGAAAAGAAGAGTTGTTATGGGCTCACAGTACTAGGCCTCTATGATACCGATTTAAAGCATAATATTTCCCCCTGTAGTCAATCATTTTAATCCTTAAAACTCGTTTCAGTCACCAAAATTACATATTTAAAAGTTTTTTTCCTTAAAAAAAAAGGTGTAACTCGACACCCTTGCCTCATTTAGTATGCGTGGTTCTATGAATATGCAAATGAGCCCCGCCTCCACTCACTCACTCAGCTCAGAGATCCACTGGTTGACGATCACACGTTGATCTGATTGGTTACAAGGTAGTTTGTGACGTCAGAAACACCAGCGATTTCAAAGCGTGTGTTTGAGACAGTCTTTGGTTCACTGCAGTTTTAAGGAGGAAATACTCAGCAATGCTGTCGACTTATGAATTTACACATGGTTTGTTGAATTTACACCACATAGAGATATAAACAACAATAAAAGCTGGATTTTCACCACAGGGGGACTTTAAGTGTCAGGTGTGGGTCAAGAATTGTGAGGACTTTGAGGGCTTTATTTAATCCAAAAATAACCAGAACAAAGCTTAAACCTCCCAGTGAGGGAGAAACACAAGACTTCCCCACAATAACGTAGATGATGATCTGGCACAGGACACACAAACCCACGGGACAGAAAATAAACCCAAAGCAGACAGAAGCACACATGATGTCAGGAGCCCGACACACACACTCAAACACACACACAAGTGTCACCAAACTAACAACCACACCAATCTCTCACACTTAAAGAGATGATTCATTCAGTCACTCGCCCTCTTGTCGTTCCAAACCTATTTGACTTACTTTCTTCTGTGGAAAATGGGCAGCGTCCGAAATCACACACTTCCCTACTATATAAATATTAGGCGAAAAACAGTATGTGACAATCTGAGTTCACGGTCCTCATAAAACAGTAGGTGAAAAGCACCCAGATTACCTAATACTTCTGGTGAGATGAAGTGTGTATATGATGGACACTTTACTATCCCATGAGGCCACAGGAGAGATGAATGACAGTGAAGCGACGCTGGTAGATCACATGATAATGACAACATGGCGGATGAAATACGTCCAGATTACATTCATACTGTATAGAATGTACTTGTTTAGCGGTCGTGAATTAATGACTTATTATTCAAAATAAGTGTCAACTCAAGCGATTTTGGACGCAGCCATTGTCTTTCAGTCTACACAATGAGATTTAGTGTCATCAATAACTAAAACAATGAAAAATTAGTTTTCAAATTTTGAAACAAAAAACTTAAACTATTATTTCTAATTTTAAATAAGTAGTAAAATTACTAAAAATTATTTAAAGCTAAATAGAAATATAAAAATTAATGGAAATGACAAAAGCATATGAAATTGAAAACTGAAAATACATAAATACTTCACTAGTATATAATACTAAAACAATCCGATGTTGTTTTGGACCCCATTGACTTTAATTGTATGGTTGAAAACACAAGAAGATATTTTTCATTTATTGTTCAACTTTCACTTGCCTTGTATTAGCAAAAAAAACTAAATTACATTTTTCAAAATATACATTCCTTTGCGTTCCACAGTAGAAAGAAAGTCACGGTTTGGAAGGACACGAGGTTCGTATACAGACGAGTGCTTGGTCACAAAGCTGCGTAAATGAGTGTGTGTGAGAAAGCCGGGTCTAGAAAAGCTCCAGAAACGGCATAAAGCAGCCAAAAAAAGTGTTCAATAACAGGAATAGATATTTCATACATGATCTAAAAACTAAATCTAAATATTTCAAAGGCTTTACGACAATTCTCCTCCCGATAAAAGACCAAAACAACAATAAATGTGTGACGTCCAGTTGGTTTCCACAGCAGTGCAACCCTCGCGTACAGATGAACGTCTGAGCAGAACGAGATCATAAAACGAGCGCTGTATTTACGAGCGTCAGACGATGACCTCTCGCACCTTCTCACCTCTCGTCCTTCATCAGTCCCACGTCTTCCTCCCCCACTAACCCTGTGTGTATTCAGCGCTCTGGTTTTGAAGGCCACACTTTGTCAGTGTTCAGGAAAGCTCTAATAGAAGTGTAGCGCCACATACATCAACCTCAGCACGGACACAGTCACTCAAACCATATATCCACATCTAATCCGTCCCACTTGACCTCACTCACACGAGTGGCACACTTCAGATGGTCGTGCACAAACCTAACACAGGACGAGGAGTTTAATAAAGCCCTTTTGAGTCCGAATGCACCGTCGGGAACAATGCGGCGGAGAGGGAGCGTTGCATGGGATTCCTGAGTTATCTTCTGCGCCGGAATGTAATTAATCTGGCATGCATTTTCAAAAACTGAAACATTTTACGCATCACTCGGAATCTTGACGCTAGTTGCCATGGCGACAGAATGGAATGCGACGGTTACGCAGGTGTGAATGTGCAACAACAAAGTTCCAAATTCTACACGATTTGCTGGAATTCATTCCATCAACGGGATATTCACTGTAATGTACAGTCAAACCTAAATATATTCAGACACCTTCAACATTTCTCACATCATCACAGTTTCTTCATGATAGTTTAGAAAATCAGAACTTGATATTTGACTGGTTTTGTCCATCCTTCTGTTAGACTGTCTCACACATGAATTATGTTGAATATCTGTCAGCTGTTAAATTTAACTTCACAATTAGATAATACTAGTTTAGCTCAACAAATCATTAAGCAATGCTTCATTTTGCTCAGTATGTGTGTAAAAAGAGCATTAGCAATTACAGAAAAACACTTCAGCAAAACATGATCAGCTCAAAGTGTCCCAATCATTTTTGGTCCCATATTTGTATAAATTTCACTGGTAGTCACTGTATGAAGAATATTTGGGTATAATATGTCACAGTTTACTTTATTTTGCTCTCCTCACTCACATAAATGAACTATAGTGTCCTGCACACACTAGTAAAAACATATCAAAAATGATATCTGGTGTCTGAGTAATGTTTGGTTTGACTGTATGTTGTTCATAAGAGGTCAGAGCGGAGCGGATTCAACACTGTATCAGTTTGGGAATGAATGAGTAGCAACACTCCCTGATGTGAACTGCAACTGAGTGACCAGATCTGATATATTTAGCTAAAACCTTTGGAGAGCGAGCAAGAATTCCTGAGTTTGACGCTTCACTGCAGATATCAGCCATGCTGCCACAAATATCGAGACATTCAAATGTAATCTTAGTTTTAAAGCTGCTCGACGAGAATATCTGAATGCCTCGGCGTTATCTTTCACGGAGATACATGATTCGGCGACAAAATAGCAGACTTTCTCCAAAATACTCTGGCTTTTATTAGACAAAACATTTATTGGGATGATGGACTTATCTCGGATCTGTACCTTTAGTTCCTTGAAGAAGACACAGCTTCTTGCCCACTCCACAATGGAGAAGAGTGTCTGATCCGCCATGACGCACAGCAGACTGAAGGCTCGAGGTTTGTCCAGCTTCCCTCGGCCGCTCTGCTCCTGGTGGAGATACGCACAGATCTTCCCTCGCACCTGCAAAACACAGGGAACCATCAAACACTGACCAGTGCATGCATCAGTCAAGACACCTTCATTTATACAGCGCTTTAACCATGTTAAAGAGATTGTTTGAGAGATTGTTGTTTTGGCTTTACAGCAACTCTATAGAATAAAGTTATTGTCCAGCTAAAGTTAGTTTTTGATAAGAATAGTGTGTGATATTAAATACCTTCACTCTGTTTTTAACTTAAATACTGCATTCATTGAAAAATAGCATGAAATGTGTTATTAATAAAATGTATTATTTTATGTGGAAATAAATGGTGCAAAATTCAGAGGTTTAATATTGTTTATACCATTAAAAAAATAGCAAATATTAAAGAAAAAATAGCAAACCTTTATGGTCATACTTTAGTTAAGGGTCCAATTCTAACTATTAACTATGATTTTTGCCTTAAACTCCTAATTACTGCTTATTAATAGTTAGTAAGGTCATTAAGTTTAGGATTAAGGGATGGAGAATATGGTCGTGCAGAATAAGGCATTAATATGTGCTTTATAAGTACTAATAAACAGCCAATATCCAAGTGACATGCATGCTAGTAAGCAACTAGTTAATAGAGAGAATTGGACCCTAAACTGAAGTGACTGTACAGAAATCTTGTTGGTTTAACATAAAAAAAGTAAGTAACCTGGTTGCATTAAAATGTGTAGTTCTTTGACATAAAAAATTTGAGTTAATACAATGAAGAAGATTGGTTTAATCAACAGAAACTCAAAATATTATGTTATCTTAGTTGATTTGACAAAAGAAAAAATGTTGTGATAACAAATCATGAAAATAATTGTTCACAGTGTCCCCACCATACAATATGGTCCCAATTGATAATGTCCAAATTTCGCCCAAATTAACGTCCTATGCATTTAAGTACTGAGTAATATTAAGTAACTACATGTACTCAGAGGCGATCTTTGCTGCTCGGAGGACCGTCTCCCATATGAGGAAAGAAGACAGGCAAGCAGTTCATGTAATGCAACTGCAATTACTGTATCTTTGTTAAATTCAACACTGTTATCTCATACTACACTCCTAATAGTCTATTTATAAACGCACATCTGGTACATGTGGATTCCACGCTTACCAGATGTGGGCCGGATCTGGGCTGACACTATGTTGCTGTCTGTGAAAGGCCGCTATAGAATGTACTTACTACAGGGTTAGGATTAGGGTTTGGATTGGTTTAGGGTTAGTTGCATGTAATTATGCATAGTTTTTACTATAGTAACTCTGCATGTAACAAATGTAACAATGACACTGTAAAATAAAGTCATTGTTCCTACTAGGGCTGTCAAAACGGCTGAAAAGCTCAATTCGAATTTATTTCTTAAATATTAGCAAAATTCGAGTTATATGCGAATTCTAAAGGCAATACTTAATGTTAGAGGAAACAAGTCCTGTATTGTCTCCCATGGCCACAAGAGGGCGCAAGCCAGCGCAATAAGCAAATATAAACCAAATCTAAGCATCGCATCTTTTATTGAAATGAACTGACATTCACTTTTTAAAGTGCATAAACAACTGTTCTTAAATAAAATATAATTTCCTTAATGTGCATGCAAGGAAGGAAAAGTAGTTTACAATAGTGCATAAAACTATGTAAGTGCATCAGTAACCTGAGGAAACACGCTTCAACACACAGCGTAATGTAACGTTACTACATGAACACAAAATAGCAAACCGCCATTCACAAACAATCCACTTCTACTCACTATATTTACATATTGTTTGTCAAAACACCAGAGTATGCGAGTATGGTCAAGTACGTCATTGCACGATTTATGATCGTGAGTTTTCGTCAGCAGGAAGAGCCTTTATACGACATTTGTCAGATTAACAACGCAGACACACCTGCTGTATACTGGATAAACTAACAGAAACAAACCGCATCAGTTACGTCATCATCATGACACCAAAAATGTTAATGCACTTTTTTATTTTTTATTCGACGAATATTCGAAATTTGAATTTTTATTTGACAGCCCTATTTGTACCTAACGATTACTTTTAGTTACTGATCGTTAAAGACACCTAATATAAAGTATAGGTGTGCATTGTCTCATTTATAACTCCAGCTGATGATTCGTACCTGCTCCTCATCCGGGTCGTAGCTGACGAGCTCCAGCACCAGCGGGGGAAGCCCGGGGTTCATGGGACTGGAGTGAGGGGACTCGGGCATGCAGCCGTCAGGGTACGGGTATCCCAGAGAGGAGTCTGGAGAACTGGAGTACACATCCGGGTACTCCGCTTTAATGGACCTGGGAGCGCTGTACTGGTACTGAGCCGGGAATGAGCCGTAGCTCTGCAGCGCCACACTCAGGGCTGGAGGACAGAGAGGAGGACACTCGTACTCCGGAGACGAGAGAGGCGGGGGCTGGAGGACCGAGAGCGACCCGGGATGAGCGTACTCAGTCTGACCGGTGGACAGGAGGGTCGGGTTGCCCTCGATTTTAAAGCCGCTGGCTCTGATTAAAGCTCTCTTCTGCTGTTTCAGTGCACGGTCGCGCTTGTACATGGGTCCGAACTTGTTCCTTCCCCCTCGCATTCGATCCGCACGGACAGCTGGGAAAAGAGAGAGAGAGACAGGATGCAGTCAAACTTATAACACTTTATATTAGATGACCTTAACTACTATATATGTGCTTATTGTGTTGATGTTGTGTTGCAAAACTCAGTAACAGTATTGTACAGTGTCCTTGTTACACGTTACATGTAATTACTGTAGTAATAACTATAAATTGTGCATAATAGCATGCAACTAACTTTAAACCAACCCGAACCCTATAGTAAGCACATTCAATCTCAATCATTAAATGTATAATTACACTGTAACACGGACACCTTAAAATAAACGGTTACACTTTATTAGGTAACACTTTATTTTACATGGTCTTTGTTACACACGTTACATGTAGTAACTATAGTAATTACTATAAATTGTGCTTAATTACATGCAACTAACCCTGATCCTAACCCTATAGTAAGTACTGTACATGTAGATAATTAATATTACTCAGTCATTAAATGTATAATTACACTGTAACAAGGACACCCTAAAATAAAGGGGTACAACTTATTTCAAGGTGTCCATGTTACACTGTAATTATATATTTAAGTACTGGGTAATAATAATTAACTACATGTACTTACTATAGGGTTAGGGCCTGGTTTAGGGTTAGTTGCATGTAATTAAGCACAATTTATAGTAATTACTATAGTTACATGTAACGTGTGTAACAAAGACACTGTAAAATAAAGTGTTACCTAATAAAGTGTAACCTAAAACACCTGTGCTGCTGTTGAGGAGAGATGGGGTCAGGTTAGGGTCAGGTTAGGACCGGTTCAGTGGTATTAAGGGGTCAACAGTGTAATTATAGATTACAGCTGTATTTACATCATGCAGGAACATTTTAAAAGTACAGTGTAAAAACATGTACAGTAGTGGCCAAAAGTGCTACCGGAGGGGGAATTTGTTATTAATGACCTTAAAAGTTCGATTAAACCATCAAAATATGAGGAAAATATTTGGTTGAACTTTATTTTAAGGTGTCTGTGTTACAGTGTAATTATACATTTAAGTACTGAGTAATAATAATTAACTGCATGTACTTACTATAGGGTTTGGTTTAGGGTTAGTTGCATGTAATTATGCACAATTTATAGTAATTACTATGGTAACTACATGTAACGTGTAACAAGGACACAGTAAAATAAAGATTTACCCATTTTTTTTTAAATACTTTAAATATGAGGAACGAACAAAACACTAAACATGTTTTTTATCTGACAAAAAATTTTGGCAAAAAATTTTTCGCCAAAAAGCTACAGGTTTTATTTTACTAAGCAAAACAAAAAGCTGAGAGGAAAAAGCATACACTAACTGCAACATAATCAGTTATTCATATTTTGTTGGTTCTCTCTTGTTCATAATTTCTTTGTATGACAACCTGGACAAAACTTATGTCGGCACAATTTGGCATGTTTTTTTATGTTATTATCACAAAAATTGACAATGCAATATACTAACAAAGTCCAAAGAATTTTGGTAACACTTTATTTAACAGTGTCCTTGTTACATGCAAGTTATTACTATATATGATGCATAATTACATCCACCAAACCCTAACCCTATAGTAAGTACATGTAGTTAATTATTATCACTCAGTACTTAAATATATAATTACACTGTAACAATGACACCTTAAAACAAAGTGCAACCAAATATGTTCCTCATATTTTGATGGTTTAATCGAACTTGTAAGGTCATTATTAACAAATATGTTATTAAAATAAAGTGTTACCCAAATTTTGAATAATATTTGAATAAAGGGTGAAGATGTCATTTTTTCTAGGCATGTTTTCTAGGCACTCACATGATTCATTTAAATGTTAGTTCATAGTATTAAAGACACATTATATATTATTTACATTTGCAGATGTACTCTTCATCGGATAAGTGGGATATTTTAGGAGAAGAGTGATTAAAAAGCCAAATAAAGCAAGGAATGCTTGGCACGGTTTTGCTTTAGTAAGTCAGGGCGAAGGCAAGTGGATATTTCTCTTCATATGGATATTTTCCGCTGTGGTTTTGGTGAGTCTCCATGGATCCGCGAGTCTTATCAGCGCGTGAGGAATGTGTCACAGGCGCGCGCGGAAACAGGTGCTTCTCTGCACTCGGCCTGGGAATCGCGCGCGCCGCACACAAATAACACAACGTTTTACACCAAATAATCAATTCAAGTGGATTTGGAAGACAATATAATAGGGCCAAAAAACAGTTTGTTAACTAATATAAATCTACATGTTGCACAAAGTATCAAGACACATGTTATTTATTACTTTTAAGTTGATTAAGGCCAATTTTGATGCGTTATAGTTTTAATACATCTCTATGAGTGAATGTCATTTAAAAGGATAAAAATGATTTTAATTCATGATCATGAAATATTACATTAAATGTTTTCCTGTTTTTTCCAGATACTGAATTTTTGGTAACACTTTATTTTACAGTGTCATTGTAACATATGCTACATACTATAATTACAGTAAATTATGCATAATTACATGCAACTAATACTAAACCAAAACCTAATCCTAACCCTATAGTAAATACATGCTGTTGCTTAATATTACTCAGTACTTAAATATATAATTACACTGTAACAAAGACACCTTACAATAAAGGGTTACACAGGTGTTACAGTGTAATTATATATTTAAGTACTGAGTAATATTAAGCAACTATAGGGTTAGGGTTTGGTTGTAGTTGCATGTAATGATGCATAATTTACTGTTATTACTATGGTAAGTACATGTAACATATGTAACAAGAAGAACAAGGGGTAACACTTTATTTTGTCTGTTACACAATTTACATATAGTAATTTAGTAATAACAATAAATGATGCATAGTTACATGCAACTAACCCTAATTATACAGAAAGTACATGTTAATTAAAGTGTAACTAATATTTTACTGAGCGAGGAGTGATGCTCACTCTCAAGACCTTCATACCTATATAACACATGATATAATATCATTTAATAAGCATTATATTGGGCTACGTCCCAACACTCAGCAGACAGTAATATAATCAGGACATTCGTGGCGGCTTTAGAGCTCAAGCCCAGTGTTGTTGAGTGTGTGTGTGTGTGTGTGTGTGTGTGTGTGTGTGTGTGTGTGTGTGTGTGTGTGTGTGTGTGTGTGTGTGTGTGTGTGTGTGTGTGTGTGTGTGTGTGTGTGTGTGTGTGTGTGTGTGTGTGTGTGTGTGTGTGTGTGTGTGTGTGTGTGTGTGTGCGTGTGTGCGTGTGTGTGTGTGTGTGTGTGTGTGTGTGTGTGTGTGTGTTCTCACCCTCGAGCCTCATGCCGACGCTCAGGCACTTCTGGAAGCGGCAGAACGGGCATCTCTTGCGCTGGGTTTTGTCGATGCCACAGTCCTGGTTCTGTGTGCACGTGTATCTCTTGTTATTCTGAACCGTCCTCTTGAAAAAACCCTGTTATGATCATGCATAAAGGATTATATTCTGTCAACTATTAAAGAAATGGCTGCATTGTAATCTGTTCTAAATTAAAAGGAAATCTTTAACTTACTTAAATTAGTTTGGGCTTTTCTTTACAGGAACATTGTCATTGTTACAGTGTAATTATACATTTAATGACTGAGTAATAATAATTAACTGCATGTACTTATACTATAGGGTTAGGGTTTAGTTTGGTTGCATGTAATTATACATCATTTATAGTGCTTACTATAGTAATTACATGTAACAAGAACACTGTAAAATAAAATGTTACCCTCTACACTCCTAAAATAACTTTTGACATCCATGGAATCTTTCCATCGCATAAAAGGTTCTTTATAGAGGAAAAAGATTCTTTAGATGATTATAATGTTCCGCACACATATGGTTATTTTAAGATCTGCTCATTGAAAGGTTCTTTGGGGAACCAACATTTTTTAGTGTAGTCAGTTTTTGAAATCCAGTATGTATTTGCATTCATGATACAACCAAAAAATATTATTAATGATAAATAAAATGTAATTAATATAGGCTAATGAACAAAGACTGTTACGTAGTAATGCTTTTCATAACATTATAGGGTAACACTTTATTTTACAGTGTCTTTGTATGTTACATGTACTTACCATAGTAATAACAGTAAATTATGCATAATTACATGCAACTAACCCTAAACCAAACCCTAATCCTACCCTAACCCTATAGTAAGTAGCCTACATGTAGTTGCTTAATATTACTCAGTACTTAAATATACACTCAATGAACCCTTAAAATAAAGTGTAACCGATTATAACTAGAAATAAAATAATTCGCCTATTTTTCCAGTGCACATAAACTGTGGTTTGTAACTATGACGCGCTCTAGACGCGTAAAGAGCAATATGATGAGATCATACCTTACAGCTTTCACAGGTCAGAAGACCGTAATGATACCCGGACACTTTATCTCCACACACAGGACACTGTTCCTCCAGCTCCACATCTGCGGTGAACTCCATCATCACAGTCCTCGGTCACTGCTGCTCGGACAGACGCTGAGGACATAAACATGACGAAAATTTATATTGATAACGATATAAAGAGAAATAAAGACTGGTTATGTGCACGTGCATTCTGACAACAGTGTCTAAACATCAGATCCACAAAACAACTTCATCGCACTGTAAAATAGTCAAATACTCTATACCTAAGCGCGATCAAATACAGCGACGACAGTGTGAGAGTGATCAGAAGGGTGTTATGAAAAAATTAATAATGCTAGAGATCTAGAGCTCACAGAATATCTGTTTTACTTCTGGGCACGCAGAGGAAAGATCGGGTTTTATCATCTTGACTCCTGTCATGTCTCCTGACCACACACACACACACACACACACACCTTATAATTCTAAATATTCTAATAATAATTTTTAATATTTGATTGTAGGATTAGCATACTGTTTCTATTAATTTAATTTATTGATAAATAAATAGTTTCATTCTTCAATAGGCCTACACACTAGAACACCGAATAGTTGAATTTACATTTGGTGGAGTTTATCGTTCGGCTAATTTCTTCTCCTCTCTTTTTAAAACTGTTTTAATCGAATTATTTTTCTGAATGTTTTGTGAATATGATACAGAAAATGTCCTTGTTTTGCGTTAAAGCACTGCAATATTATTAAATAAGGACATATTAAAATGATGGAAAAAGCTAAGCTTGATTTAAAAAATATTTTTTGAATGGAAACAAATTCTTATAAGAAATGATTCACATTTCCCTTTAATAACCTTTTCAGTGAATGTGTCAGTTTATTAAGCAGGCTATTTATTCATCCACAACTGAACATAAAAGAAACTTTTTCTGGTGATATTTCATATTAATGTTTAACTACATGTCTTTAAATCGAATGAAACTCATTCTGAATTCAGGCTATTTGTGCGATTCACCAGTAGAATAACCTTTTAAATAAGGCATTTTAATGATGCATTCACATTATAGGGAAATGCTGCGCAGTTTGAAACACTTTTATATTATAGACGAGATGCTCGTGCTTCTATTATCAGTATTAATCCACAGTCTGTATTTCGATATTTTCATCATAATAATTGTGCATCACAGCGTGAGAACTGAAACTTAAAATGCGTGACGATGAGGAACGAGTCCAAAAATGAAGCTCGTTTTCGAACAGAGTCTCTTCAGAATAATTGTTGTTCAACCATATAATGTAGAGACTCACCATTAATGTGTGTGAGCGTGTTCAGACGATGAAACACGGTCCGATCAGACGTTCAGAAACTCCAGGAGTGAATCTAACAGGTCTCAGGTCTTCTCGGGTCTGCGCTTCTTCACACGACTGGAGAGGTCTTCATTGGATAGCGCGCTCATGTGACAGATGATGCGCGCTCCAGGCGCTTTATTATCAGTCCCGCAACAAAAAAAAGAAAAGAAAACTACATCATTGATCGATTGGTACAATAACAAAGATCCTGATATAATGCTAAAACAAATTGTTGTTTAAATTTTGTTCTTATTTTTATTGTTGTATTCTCTCTGGTTTTAATTGTTTTGAAAATATTGTAGCTTATTATTATCGAATTATATAGGCTGGGCTAATTATTTTCTGATATAATTATGTTGGCCAAACCAAAATATTTTGTATGACATGACAGCCAAGGTTGTCCTATTTAAGATACACAAAGACTTAAAACAAAGTTACCCTGCTC
Source organism: Leuciscus leuciscus (assembly GCF_965113295.1). Classification (NCBI taxonomy): domain Eukaryota; kingdom Metazoa; phylum Chordata; class Actinopteri; order Cypriniformes; family Leuciscidae; genus Leuciscus; species Leuciscus leuciscus. The sequence goes on along the minus strand of NC_138737.1, from coordinate 39,770,272 downwards.
TCTCAGAGATAGACAAGAATACATGTAACGGTCAAGTCTGGGTTTTATGAAGTTATAAAAGTTATAATTTTTTTTAGGCTAATTAATTACGTGACGCTCTTTTTTTTCCTTTTCTTTTTTTGACCGGGTATATTAACAAAAAATACATACATTATGATTCAGGTTTGAATACATTTTTATGATGAAGATTTTATATAGCCTATATATATAGGCCTATATATATTATTATTATTATTTTTTTTGTCGTTACATTTATTGAGGCCTATTTGTGAAAAGGCACGTTTTGTTCAGGTGAAATGGAATAGACATTAAAAAAAAACGTAATATGACTCAAAAGAAAATTACATTGAGAACGTCTTTGAAAATAATTATTGTATGAAAATGAAAGAAAAATATTTTTTCTGGTTACAGCAATAGACATTGACATTTTGAAGTCATCAAATCCGATATTTGTATAAAAGCAAACCAACATGAATACAAAGATTACATTTCTATGAACTTTTCACTTGCATTTTAAATACAGTTTGTAATTCTCTCAAGAGAATATGAGAAGATATAATGTTTCATTTGCAATAGATATGTATATCATAATATATGCACAGAAGTAGACATATCATTTGATCTTGTTTATTCGTTACAGAATAAAGTGTATAGCTCACTTTGAATTGTTCACACTCAAGTATCAGCTGAAGGAGACCTGATCTCACACACACATCCCCAGAAATAAAGGTAAAAGCTGTCACTGGGACGGTACCCTTCAGAAAGTTTCTAATATGTACCATTTAGGTACTAATATGTACACTTTTGGTACCAATATGTAGGCCTACCTTTGAGAGACTTATATGCACTCTTTAGGTACAAAGGTGTACCTTTTCTCCTGAGCTTGTGTTATATGTGTGTTAGTGTCGCTAGTGTCAGTGAGAGTGTGTATCAGTCAAGGATCAGCTGAAGAAGACCTGATCTGCTCCTATAGCTCGTGTGTGTTATGTTATGTGTGTGTTAAACACACGCAGTGTCGCTGGAGTCAGAGTCAGTGAGAGTGTGTATCAGTCAAGGATCAGCTGAAGAAGACCTGATCTCACACAGCTCCTATAGCTCGTGTAGTATGTGTGTGTGTGTGTGTGTGTGTGTGTGTGTGTGTGTGTGTGTGTGTGTGTGTGTGTGTGTGTGTGTGTGTGTGTGTGTTAAACGCAGTGTCGCTAGTGTGATAGTGTGTATCAGTCAAGGTTAGCGGTGTTATGCCGGCTCTGCTCAGTCCCTGATATCAAGCTCAAAGTGAAGACATCACGCGATGCTTTGACTCCGGAGAGACTATTTTCTGCTTGCCGAGCATTCCTGTCCTCTACTGAAACCCCAGCGTCTGATAGTGAGAGGATGAGGAGGCACGGAGACAGATGCTGATGAAGGCAAATAACTTCCATCTATACTACGAATAGGCTACTTCTGGACTGGGTCTGGATGCTCTCTGGTCAATAGAAGTCCAGCAAACTAAAACACACTTTTATTAACAGCTATGACGCGAAATGCACGTAATAAATGCCATATAAAAAAAATATCACATAGCACGCACAAACAAATGTTAGACCGGGAACTGACTTCACCCTCCCCTCCCCTCCACTCCCCTCCCCTAATTTACGACAACTATTAAGTGTCACAATTGGTCTGTATTTGATATTGTTTTAGCATTTGAAACCTAAAGTCTGCTTGATATATTTCTATAGTAGCTCTAAAAGAAATTCCAGTTGGTTCACTGATACATTTTGCTACACTGAATTATATTTATCAAAATAGCATACACTCATAATTTACTAATGGCTTGAGTGTGAAATTTGGGAAATGTAGGCCTATAGTTTTTAGTTGTAGGATTTAAAAAAAAAAAATCTAGCACAGGGTTTTTTCCAAGAGATCCAGTCTCTCGACCAACCCAAAATGTTTAATATCTTGTATTAATACCATTTCTGTATATTTATCATGGGTTTTATCAAAAGGATAGCACAAATGGCTTATCATTTTTACTAAGAGACCATTTTATAAAAGTAGATGCATTATTATGAACAGTTTTTTTTTAACTGTTTATGTGGTGTGCTCCTCAAATAAATGAATGAGATTTGTGGTCAAACTAGAACATGCACAAAATATTCTTATTTGTATTATTAAGAAGAGTGTGTATTTGTGTCAAGCTTCCCTACAGTCACATTTTTAAACGCAGTATACGTCAGCCATTGTCCTCTGCGGGGGTAAACACAATAGTTTATAACAAGCTGAGATGTTCTGGAAAGGGGTCGAGATATTCTTGAGAAATTTCTTGCCCTTGAAGCGTTTCTAAAACTACAAAATGCTCTTTTCCCGTTAGTGCCTGTTGGGAAGATTTACTTTGTCCATAAACAACAATGCCGAGTTCACGTTTTGACAGTCGCAAGGCCAATTCCATAGGCAGCCTTGGACACATACGGTATAAATATATTTACCGAAGTAGTAGAGCATTATATCTTGACAGGATGTTCATTTCAACAAGGCACACTGAGTATGGCTCAATATAGAAACAATCCCTGTCATATACCGGGACGCTGCTTGAAGAGCAATATCATATTCATACACACTCGTTCAGCACAACAGTAGTGCTGAACCCCCTGTTTTCACAGGATTGTAAATGCAACGCACATATTTTGATCATTTAGTTTTATGCATTTAGCTAAAATTATTATGCAAAATTCACTTTTACATGTTTGAACATAAATGCGCATCGGCAGTGTGTGTACACAACCACCCTATAATGGTAAAAATATACCCACTCCTTTTAATCCACATAAATCATTAGCAGTGTCTCTTTTTCTTTTTCTTTTTTATTAGCAGTGTCTCAGAATAAATGTTTCTAAGCAATGTGACGTCACATTACACAGGCCCCGCCCATAACTGCTAACGGATTAGCATAGACCCTGCTGAGTGAACTGTTTATCTCCTCGCCACAGCATTTAACAGCACTATTTAGGTAAGAAATGTATTCTTATTAATGCTACTTAAGTTATTCAATCTAGAGCCATGAGTGATTCAGTTTTTCTTTTGTTGTTTGATTCATATTAGCAGCATCAATAGCAGTAGGTAGCCTACTGTATATTACTCTGATTTCACTATAATACACAGAAGTTATTTTCCCCGTTATTTATGTTCACAGACATAAGCTCCCGTGTTTGTGAATTTTGTGTCTTTGACATAACCCTGTATGTATTTGACAGTTTAAACACAATAAGACATGAAAGAGAGCTTCCAGCTCTCTGTGCTCATGCTTCAGATGTGTGTGCTCAGAAAACCATATATCAGAAGTTTAGACTGATTTTGCTTTAAAACACATGCAGATTATAAACTTTAATGGTGATGAAGAACTGCAGTGTCACTTGAGAGTGACCGAGATAGAGATGATAATAAAAAGCAAACATATGTTGTAGTTTTAGGCAGAGTATCTGAGGCACGAGCTGGAAAGGCTCCGCCCTCTTCTGGAAAGCAGCAGCTCATTTACATTTAAAGATACATGCACGAAAATTCATTTTCCTTCCACTCAAAATGGGCATTTACAATGGTATTAAAAAATGATCTGTGGGGAATTTTGAGCTGAAACTTCACAGACACGTCCACGGGACACTTGAGACATATTACATCTTGTAAAAAAGGGTATCCTGTGCAGGATCTTTTATTGTAAACGATAGTGTTAACATAACAACTCATTGACTTTTTTATTTAAAGGCTTTTAATCATGTCCCGTTGACCAGCCCGTTGCATTACGATTGCAAGCAGTATCAATAATGTCAAAAATAGTGTAGAAAATCGTCTATAAAGGTGCGGTCACATTAGCAAAGATTCAGTGAGATTTTGTAGGCAAAAAAAAGGTTGTTTGTTAATAGTGTATCGAGGTACGAAGCTCAGCTCACACAGAAGTCACTTTCAATGGTGAAGGCGGTGAATTCACGTGACCATTTCAGCCACCAAGAAATCAAAACTGACAATCCTTATTTTTTATGGAATAGTGCAGTGTTTATTATAAATTATTTCTCTGTGCACAATCGCACATCATTATTTATTTATTTATTTTAAACTCACGTGCCTCCTAATGTTGAATCAGAATAACTTCCTCTCGCAGAATCTCTTCTCTGATGATGAGGGCGGGGCAACCTGTCACTCACATGAGATCAGCCAATAGCAAACCACAACCATCCAATCAATTCCTCACAGACAAAAATCAAGCCCCGCCCTACATTTGTTATTGCTCTGTTCGAACTGTTCACTCGAATATATCACAATAGGTTAATTAAATACTATTGGAACTTCTATTTCATACAGAAACATTAAATCTGCGTATAGTGAACTTTTTTTGCCCTCACTGATTGCACCGATTCCTATTGAAATAGCAAGATTTTGCCAGTGAAATGTTGCCAAGCAATGGTAAATGTGAACTGCAATTATTGACACTATAAATGTAATACTGTTAGGCTACATTACCGTACATTGATAGTGTCAATAATTGCAGTTGCATGGTCACATTTACTTATATCCTCAAAAGGAGCTTAGAGGTCTAATCCTGTCAACCTTTGGAAATGAATAATATTTTAAATCTAAATTTTGAGCAAAAAGCAACCCCCGTGTCCCTCTGTGGACAGTGGTCTCTACCCATGAGAGATGTGGACTCCAGCAGCTGTTAAGATCCAGTGCCAGAAGAGCCTGCTCATCCCCCACGCTGTCAAGGCCACAGCGAGCATGTAGGTAGTAGGCTACACACGCAAACACACACACTATTGCCCTTCTCATTCATCTCAATGAGTGACCCTACACGGCACATAAGAGGAACTGTTTAGAAAATAGACTACAGTCACGGCCAAATAGTGCAGTAGGACAATAAACACCTTTCTTAACATTAGCGGTTGTGTTAAGTCAAGTATAAAGTGCTGCTTCTATATAATTCCTGGTCTTTTGTTCAGTTCTAAAATGTGTATTTGTGTGATACATATCTTATAAGCAATTTAATATTCAATGCAAAACGCAGCATCCGTTTTTCTGTCATCCTTTGGCTAGCGTTACAATATATGATCACGCTCTTATTCATGCAAAACCATTCAAGCGCGATAAGACAAAAGACAAAACGCGCTTTGTGTACGGCAAGCCGCTTTAGCTTAAACTGTACCCAGCGTTACTCGTCGTAATTGCATTTTTACTAGTAAGAATTCAATTAGAGAGCTCTGTAATTAAAATCTTACTAGTAAGAATCTATTTCAATTGTTACTACTAAGAATGCAATTGGAGAGCTCTTTAATTCAATTACAGAGCTCTGCAATTATACATATCTTTAATTTGTTTTTTTACTAGTAAAAATTCAATTAGAGAGCTCTGTAATTGCATTCTTACTAGTAAGATTTTAATTACAGAGCTCTCTAATTGGAATTGTAACTAGTAATAATTGAATTGTAGAGCTCTCTAATTGAATTCTTAATAGTAAAAATGCAATTACGACGAGTAACATTGGGTACAATTTAAGCTGCGCGCCAGAATCGCGCTTAAACGAACAACAACACACACAATTAAGCCAAAATGTCCGTTTTGTCGAGTATCCTCATAACATAAGAGAAGTCTTAAATGAGTTAAATAAAGTCTTAAATGAATGTAAAGAGTTGTGAGAGAATGAGCGGCTGCTCTTAAAGGGATACTTCACCTCTGGAAAGATGAATGTGTATTTAAAATGGGTCATTTATGTAGAAGAAATGTGAAATAATTTTTGAATTTGGAGCTTTCTAGACTGAGAAAAGCCAGAAAATGTATTTTTGGCTTATGTGGATGAAAGACAACAACTCCCAGAATGCACTTGCTTCGCTGCCCTACGAAGCCACTCCCAAGCCACGCCTACCGGTAAGAGAGCACAGTTTAAAACAACAAGGCTAGGCTACTAGTGAGTCTCCGTGACGAGTCTGCCTGGGATTTCAAGATCGCCCAAAATGTCCGGGATTTGGCTTTTGCGTTCTACAGTCGCCATTCATCATGTTTACTGTGGCGAGCAGGACGAGGCTGAGGGGCGCGGGAGAACGGCGTGAGGCCGGTGGCGTGATCACTGAGTCTCGTATCTCTCACGGAGGAGCGGGAATTTTCTTAGCAATGTTAAAAAGCACATCAACCGATCACTTGTTTAGCGTTCATATAAACACTACATTCAGATTCACCAATCGGAATGAATTCAGTTAGATTGAAACAAAAGCTGAATCCCGGACATTTTGGACGATCTCGACGGCCGGACATGTCCGGGAAAAAGAGGATGGTAACCCCTACTCAGCTTTCTCCTACTACTCAGCTTTCTCCACAGAACAAGAGCCTGTTAGCTTAGCTTCCTGACACTGTGTACATTCTGTGAGTGAGATCCCACCCTCTATGGGCGGGTTGAGAACATGCGGGACAGCTCCTCCTACTGGCTGTAGTCTTTGGCCTCTGGCCCAAAAATTCTCAGATGACGCAAAATTACGATTTTTGCAACATCGGAGGATTTTTTCCAGACAAAAAATACATTAATCTCTCATCTCAGGGGGATATGAGGGTGGAA
>NC_138737.1:39713701-39758701 GCF_965113295.1 Leuciscus leuciscus | reverse complement strand
CTCTCGCCTCTCGCCCCTCACTCTCGCTCCTCACTCTCGCTCCTCACTCTCGCTCCCTCACTCTCGCTCCTCACTCTCGCCCCTCACTCTCGCTCCTCACTCTCGCCCCTCACTCTCGCTCCTCACTCTCGCCCCTCACTCTCACCCCTCACTCTCGCTCCTCACTCTCGCTCCCTCACTCTCGCTCCCTCACTCTTGCTTCTCACTCTCGCTCCTCACTCTCGCTCCTCACTCTCGCCCCTCACTCTCGCCCCTCACTCTCACCCCTCACTCTCGCTCCTCACTCTCGCTCCCTCACTCTCGCTCCTCACTCTCGCTCCTCAATCTTCAATCTCGCTCCTCACTCTCGCTCCATCACTCTCGCCCCTCACTCTCGCTCCATCACTCTCGCCCCTCACTCTCGCTCCTCACTCTCGCTCCCTCTCTCGCTCCTCACTCTCGCTCCTCACTCTCGACCCTCACTCTCGCTCCTCGCTCCTCACTCTCGCTCCCACTCTCGCTCCTCACTCTCGCTCCTCACTCTCGCTCCTCACTCCTCACTCTCGCTCCCTCTCTCGCTCCTCACTCTCGCCCCTCACTCTCGACCCTCACTCTCGCTCCTCACTCTCGCTCCATCACTCTCGCCCCTCACTCTCGCTCCCTCACTCTCGCCCCTCACTCTCGCTCCCTCACTCTCGCTCCTCACTCTCGCTCCATCACTCTCGCCCCTCACTCTCGCTCCATCACTCTCGCCCCTCACTCTCGCTCCCTCACTCTCGCTCCTCACTCTCGCTCCTCACTCTCGCTCCTCACTCTCGCTCCTCACACTCGCTCCCTCACTCTCGCTCCCTCACTCTCGCTCCTCACTCTCGCTCCCTCACTCCTCACTCTCGCTCCTCACATCGCATAAATTACATAACAATCCTTTACCTGGCATGCATTAATCACGTCCAGTCGGTTCACACAGGTGAGCTAACAGAGTAACCACAGCTGTTCTACATCACATGAACTATCGGTGTTTGACAGGTCTGAATATTCTTAAAAAGTGTGAAATGTTTTGCTTAAAAATGGATTTGTTCTGTTTTTCTTTTAAATGAATGTCACTTGGTTTGATATTTTGTTGTCTAATGCAAAGACATTCAGATTTGTACAGTTTTTTTAACTGCTTACACACACGCCTCATTTTTTCAAAACTTTACACACAAATCCAAGAATTGCACACACAAAATGCAAAATGCCTCACATCTCTTGCAAAATGAAGTGCAAAATGAAGCATTGCATTTATTATATTTTGGATATATCATATACACACAGTTATTCAAAACCTAAAGCTCTTCTTTCATGAGATCGTACATTTCTGTACAAGACTGAAAGTAATTGGCAGAGAGATGTTGAAAAATTCACGGTAAACACGAAAGCAAGATTGAAACCAAACTCTTTATTTTTTTACTGTAAGCATTTGTGATTGTGAATACAGTATTGCACAGTCCAAAAAACCTATTTGACCTTTGACCTGTTTATAGGCCTATTCTAAAGCCATGATTGGTTGGTGTTCAGTAAAGCAATGAGTGTTTGCACATGTGAGGAGTGTGTGTGAGGCTCTGATGAATTACTGTGGTATTTTGATAGCTTGTGTTTGATAAAGAAAATCAAGACACTTCCTGTTAGATTTTTGTGTGTTACATAGATAATTGCGTGTTATGTTTTGCAAGAAGTGTTTTATGAAATTGAAAACTGAGTCGAAGGCCGAGAATTAGTGTCAGGTTTTATAGATTCGGTGTGTGTTTCTGGTGTTTGAGTGTCAGGTTTCAGGAATTGTGTGACAAGTAAGGATTTTGTGTGTAAGCAGTTGAAAAAACTGTAAGCACAGACGAAGTGTCAACTGACACATTTCAGTGACTTTCCTTTTTCTTCGTCAGATCGAGGTTATATAAAAACACCAAGTTCTGTGATAAAACTAACACAACCTGCTGATAATTACATGGTTGACTACACGGCACAAGCGGACTGGTTCCTGCTGCATCGGCAGTCAATGATCTTGTTGCTCAACAACAGTTGATCAGTGTTTGCTGTAGCTGTTTCTCAGAAGCCCTCCCTCTTCCCCAGCTCCACCTGTGTGGATCTGCTACGGATAACTCCATACATGCTATTTGTGCCGTAGCGTAGCAGATCTAATCCGCCAAGACAAATACATTAGCATTGTCACTATCATGCTACATGTTCACAACATTTGACCATACGGTGGCGGAAGAAGAAGAAGACGACTAATGAACACAATAGATGACTACACACTTTCAGTGCTTGGACCTTAAATATTACACGGCTAAAACATTTTTTTTTAACCAAAATCTAATTTTCATTATCTCCCAAACGTGTTTTACTTTAAAAGACTTAAAACAGTTTTCATGCTCTGTAACATTAGCACTGGAGCTCTGAAATCATGCAGATACTCACATCAAAGTCCATGTCTTTTTATAATTTCTGTTATGACAGATAAGCAGCGGCGGAGGACCAGCTGTGACGGAGACCCTGTGACCCGCAGCTCCCACCACTACACGAACCCACAAAACCTTCTCCAAACTCGTTTCACGCCGAGTATATGATGTGGGCTGAAGCTGACGACACAATATTCAGCAATGAAACGGTGAATATATGGCAAATGAGCAGGTAATAGAGCTTTCCCTGTTTGGTAGAGTGTGACCTTGAGCAGAAACATAAGATGATAGACAAAAGCGCTCAATTAAACTCACTCCCTTCCACAGAGTTTACACACTACACCATTATGATTGCACATGCAACACACACACACACACACTCTCTCTCTCTCTCTCACACACACACATCTGGTTCGCTATCTTTGTGGGGACTCTCCATAGACGTAATGGTTTTTATACTGTACAAACTGCATATTCTCTCACCTTACACTAATCCGACCCCTAAACCTACCCAACACACAGACACACACACACACACACACACACACACACACACACACACACACACACACACACACACACACACACACACACACACACACACACACACACACACACACACACACACACACACACACACACACACACACACACACACACACAAACCCTTCTGCTAAACATACCCATCACACAAAACTTCTTGCATTTTTACATTTTCAAAAAAACTCATTCTGTATGATTTATAAGCTTGTTTCCCTCAGTTTAGGTCCACAGTGACACGAGTACACATGTATGTGTGCATTCTGGTTTAAGTCCCCACCGGGATAGAAAAACATGCGCACACACACACACACACACACACACACACACACTTGGCAGTAATCCATTATTTCTGCGTTGTATAGGAGCTGGAAGTGGGCCTTGAGGAGGGTGTCGTTGTGAAGGCCAGATATGAGAGGAAGAGGAGGAGGAGGAAGAGGGATGTCGATTGGCCTTGAGAAACGAGTTACGTGCCCCGCACCCCCGACCACGAGCTGGACACTGATGCAAACGCTGACAACCAAGAATCAGCCCACGATAACCCAAACAGGACATGGTCAGAGAGGTCAGAGGTCAACCACGCTTTTACTCTTGCTCGTGCCACAACTGCACTCATCAAGTTTAGAAGATGCAGAGATTGAAACTCTTATCTGAAATAATACATATGAAATAATGCATTTCATTTTTTTTTTATAAAACAGGTTTTAAACCTAAAAAAATTTGCATATTAGTTTTTGTTGAGAATCATAATTGATACATCAGGCTTTTATGGCTCATATAGTTTGATATAATGAGAATATGGTGGGAAAAACAGCTCAGTTTTATTCAGAGACACAAACTGAGCAAAAAAAAAGCAATTTGGTGCAGATGATGGACAAAAAGTATCACTTGTAATGTAAATCAATGAGACCTTTATAACAGTATACTTACAAAAAATGCATAGAATCTTACTAAGACATATTATTGGCAGATCAGAAAGACGACTGATATTTATCAGTCGTCTTTCTGATCTGCCAATAATATGTCTTAGTAAGATTCATTTTAAAAGCTTAGTTTTATGATCAAAGCTTTAATGCAATGCAATACAATGATGATTGAGAGATGAACAAATAATCCTTCCTCAAAAGCCTGATGATCATATTTGATGCTCATGAGTTAAAAAAAAAAAAAGATGTACGCACTACATATCAAGTAAAGCAAAGTTGTTTCAGTCCAGTAAGTGTTCATCCTGAAATTTACTAGTAATATAAAAGTTCTTCTTACTTTTACTTTATAAAAATCATTAAATAAAAGACAAGTGAACCACAAGTTCTTACAATTACTTGCATAAAAATCATCAACAATATCAATCAGCTTTGTCTATCTGTGCATATTTAAATGAATAGTTCACACAAAAATCATTTATTCACACAAAATATTCAAGAGTTGTAGAAGTTAAGAGCGATGGGCAGGGAAATAAATGATGACAGACGTGATTTTGAGATGAACTCCTGCTTTAAACAGCGCTGGAGTTCACCAGTCAGTATGAATGAAGATGTGTGGAGACACTGAGATTGTTTTGTCTCTACGGCAGGATGACTGTTGTATCACGTCTCTACTCAAATGATAAGATGCATTAACAAAACACTCATATCAAAGCCCAGTGCTCTGTATGATTCATAAACATACTCGCATCGAATGGAGTGTGTTGTCTCCATAAAAGTGAACAGCAACATGACCCGTTCTCATCCAAACACCTCTCTGAGCTTTTCCTAGATAAGGTTCAAATGTTTTTTTTTGTGCTTTTTTTCTTCTAATATATATTTTTTTTTAAAGGGTCTGTAAATTGAGAAACCCTTGTTATTAGCGACACTGGTGGCTATTAAGTGAACTGCAGCAGCACTTACTGCTCAAACACACATAACGCACTAGAGACTGAGGGCCCTATTTTAACGATCTGAAACGCAAGTATCAAACGCGAAACACAAGTAACTTTGTGGGCGGATCTCAGGCGCTGTTGCTATTATACCGGCGGGATAAATGACTCTTGCGCCCGATGCAAATCTAAAATGGGTTGGTCTGAAGTAGCTTCATTACTCATAGGTGTGGTTTGGGCATAACGTGAAATAAACCAATCAGAGCGACATCTCACATTCCCTTTAAGAGCAGGCGCGCTTGTTCCATGGTGGATTGCTATTATAACTGCGGATTTGCCAGACGCGCGCCGGCAGCGGTTCACAGCCGAGGAGACCGACGTTCTCGTCAGGGCCGTAAAACACAGAGAAGTGACATTGGGGATGAAGAAACACACCCAAATTAGCTTCGGTTAAACAGGCGTATGATAATTTGGGTAAATGTGTAAGCTAGATTTATGCCTATTTTTTCACATCTTCATGGACACCGCAATGATTTCCCTCGTGTGGAATATTTTTCCTTGTAATTATGTATGGTTTGCAAAAATGTGAACTGCTGCATCTGTGTAGATGAGAGAAGCAAAGTGTATTACGCTGACTTTAGACTAGGTTTCTCCTGGTCTGTGGCGGGATTGTTTTCAGAAACTGCAAAATAGCACCAGGGAACGTTTGCGCCGGAACACGCCTCCTCTTTTCGCTGAACCGCCCCCAGGAGCGCAAGTTCATTCCCTAGTTTACCGACGTGCGTCTGTGGAGGGAAAAGTCCGCTGTGCGCGGGTGCAAAATAGGAATGATACATGCGTCGCTGTACAGAGTCAATTGCGCTGGGTGTGAGATAGGGCCCTGAGTGTGATTCAAAGCCCTGATAAACTCACGGCGAAGGTCTTTTTCGTTCTTTGCTTAGAAATAAAACGAAGTTGGAAATACTTTTGCAGCGATATAATGTTAGCGAACATCCCGACGCCGTCCACGCGACGTTTAGATGAATATGTGCTTTTCTCTGAATAACACAATAAACACACAACAAATATGACAGCGGTGAGAAAACAGCCGTTCAGAAAGCATCTGATCATAGAGATGTGGATGTTTGCAGCAGATCTGCGATCCACCGTCGACAGGTGAGGTCATTAAAATTACACTGTTAGAGTTGGTAGAGTGTTTGATTATAAAGTATATTTGAGACTATAGACTAGATAGATCTGGCTGTGTGAGACTCCCTTTTCTTTGCATGACAGATTGAACTTGCAGTACAGAATAGCTCTTTCGGCATTATCTTGAACATTGTATAAGCATTTGTTCGTTTCATGTGTCATACAATGATATAGAGGCTCTCTTCACAACCTTTAACAGGCGTTACAATATATTAAGTTCCTGAAATATTCGGTTCCACTGGATGGCGCCTTCATGAATATTCATGAATATTCAGTTGTGGGCGTGTCCTTGAGACAACGAGCAGAAGAATGGAACTGAAAATATAAGTGCACGTGCCTCAAATTGCAACTGTTCAATTAATTATTTCAAAAAGATAATACAAGTTTCAATATTAAGCATAAACTGCACCCGTTTACCTGTTTAGCTTTTGTATTTGTAAGGATTTAAAATGTATTTGAATAGTTTGATAAGTCTACTTCCTTTGTTGTCATTCGACGAGTACAGTCCTGCATGTAGTGTTGACAACAATGCCTGAAATAAACCTCTAGAAAAGTATCTGTGGTCTAATAAAAAGCATATAAGCCTGGTGTGAATATTTTGTCATCCTTCATTTCTTGATTATTTAACCAGTGTTTCCAAACACCAAGCTTTCATGTTTTCTCATATTTTATTGGATATCATGAAGAGTTATCATTAAAGTCACACAAGTAAGTGCACACTTACTTTTATTTGTCATATATTTTAGTTGCAAAGCAACATCAAAAATCTTTTCATAAACTCCTGATTGGGAATAGTCTCCAAGTATACTATATAGGTCTATACAATCTCAGAAATAAAGGTACAAAAGCTGTCACTGTGGCGGTACCTTTTCAGAAGGTACACCTTTGGACCTTTGGACACTACTGACCTTTCAGAAGGTCCCAGTGACAGCTTTTGTACCTTTTTTTCTGAGAGTGATAACAGATTAAGGATTAAAATAGTCCACCGAATATATATCATCATTTACTGACCTGTTCCACACCAAACCAGTATGACTTTTTATTCTTCTGTGAAACACAAAAGACGACATTGTAAAGAGTGCTGGGAACCAATCAAACACACATTTCTCAATCTATCTTCCACAGAAGAATGAAAGTCTCACAACTTTCAAACAACACAAGGGTGACCGAATTTTTTAAATGGGTCCACGATTGTGTTTAGTTCAATAACAGTAAAATACAGAGCATTGTTTAACCGTTTAGAGAATCTGAGCTAAAGAACAATACAAGTGAACAGAAAATAATAAAGCATACATCATGTTGTCTGTTATTTGATGTTGCGCTGTGTTGGTGAAAATCATTTGGAAAAACTTTCATGTCACGTGTTTCATAATGATTTGAAAGCTTGTTTTTGTTTTTCAGCAATGTAAATATTTGTATACATAAAAAGATTCAACAACTGAAACATAAACTGAACAAATTTCATTTGACAAACAAAAAAAAAAGTCTGCTTTACAGTGCATCTCATCTTTGCTGAGAGATGTTTCTCCATTCCTCCAGCAACACTTGCAAGTTCGCATGCAAACACGTCTGGGAGAACACATGGTGACATGTCCTCCCTATATCTGTAGGTGTCTTACATTACAGCTCAGAGTCAGTCCACATCTCCAGTCTTCAGGCCTCCTGCAGGACTCTGGCAGGTTCGGCAGGGGATCAGGGATTCTGGGAATCTTTCTCCTGCTGGTATTCAGACTCAGTAGAAAGGTCTCTTCAGTGTCCCGAGTTATTGTAACAGTGAGTTTAATCGTCTACCACCTGAAAACTGTTAGGGCCAGATTTACTAACGGCTCGCTCCAGCACAAACCCTCTGTTGACATAACATTATTGCACATGCATATATAGGAGTTTCCCTTTCAGACACACCATTTATGGGAGGAGAGTATTTAAACGAAGCATGCAAGGTGAATTAGGGGAGACCGGGGACAGTTGCAACAGGGGATGGTTGCAACATGTCATTTTTCTCCAATCAGAAACAAGCTAGAGTGATGACACTCATACTGCACATGCACAGTTAGACCCTCCACCCACCAAGAAGACAGTAGACATATTCAACATCTGCTGATGTATTTATTGAACAAAACTTGTTTTGGAGGTATGAAAGTAAATTTTTTCATGAGATATATTTTTGTCATACTGTCCTGAAATTTTGTATGATTTAATCAAAACTTACATAGTTTGAATTGTTGTTTTGTTGACTTCTAAGTGACATGGTTAGCATGTGTCAAAGTCAGTGTGTCTAGCAGGCACATGATGTTCTGTCATGGCTGATAGGGTTGGGGACGGTTGCAACATGTTATAAATTGAATGTTTAATAAAAGTTTGTTGCATTGTAAATTGTTAAATTCTTCCTGTCTGACACTGAAATATGGAGGGATTGAATAGCATCTGTAACACCTGCACACTGAATCTATGTAGGCCTATGTTCTACACATGAACAAACAAAACTCAATAACTGTTATTTGATAAATAAGACTAAATAAATAAATAATAGGCTACAATAATATTATTGAAATAAATAATACTATAATATTATAGTAGGCCTAAAACAGTTCATATTTTCAGAATTCTTTGCTCATTGAGACAAAAAGCTTAAGTTAATTAATGAAATTTAAGGTATTTTTAACATGTTGCAACCGTCCCTGGGTTGTGTTGCAACCGTCCCCTGGGTCGGGGTCAGTTGCAACATCTGACTTCTTCCATTCAAATAAATACTGTGAACGATATGTCATATATAATCATCTTTAAATGGTATGGGTAATTAGCAGACAGATGCAAGTTTAATATATACAAATTTGGTTGGTCTAGTCCAAATAGTCTCTGAGTAATTGAGAGAAATGCAAAAAGTGTTGCAACTGTCCCCGGTCTCCCCTACTAAGGTTTGCGCTCGTCAGTTTACTGGTATTTTCACCATTATTTAATGCCCCCCAAAAATAATGTCTTAAACCAGACGCTAATCTGCGCTGCTCTCTGTAGATTTCGTTGGTCATTATGGAAATGATCTAGCTGTATCTGTCTTCTTTTAATTTGCACGTCGTCAGTAGATCACACGCAGAACTTTCAACGCATCATCCTAGGGCGTCATAATACTGACGCTTTTGACATTTCGTCTACATCGAACGCACATGGCACCCTTTAGCGTCAATATGAGATGCACAGAGCTTTGTTCGGTTATGGGTAGGTTTAAGTCTAGTGTAGGGATAGGGTTAGACCGCTAGGAGGCGCCTTCTGGCCCATTTCTATCTGCATCTCATATTGACGCTAAAGGGTGCCATGTGCGTTCGATGTAGACGAAATGTCAAAAGCGTCAATATATGACGCCCTAGGATGAGACACTCCTATCTGGCTTTTTTGGAATAGCGCTCATGCTAATTCCCCCCGTTTAGTAAATCTGGCTCTGATGTTTTAAAGGATTAGTTCACTTTCAAAAAAATGTTTGCTGATAATTTACTCACCCCGATGTCATTCAAGATATCCATGTCTTTCTTTCTTCAGTCGAAAAGAAATGAAGGCTTTTGAGGAAAACATTCCAGGATTTTTCTACACAGAATGGACTTATGCATTCATGTGTAGTTCATGTGTAGAGTTACGCTTTAAGGCAACATTTTGCATTGTTTTATTTTTGTAATATGGGTTATTTTTTCATCCAGTTTTTGTAGGAGCCTCCCTCGTCTCCTCGGAGGAAATGCATTCGAGAAAACAGGAAACATTTGTAGTTTGGTGTTGATGTGAGCTTTACTGTGAGACTGGAAACACTGGTCATCTACAAAATAATCAAGAAATGAAGGGTGACAGAATATTCACACCAGGCTTATATGCTTTTTATTAGACCACAGATACATTTCTAGAGGTTTATTTCAGGCATTGTTGTCAACACTACATGCAGGACTGTACTCGTCGAATTAAAACAAAGGAAGTAGACTTATCAAACTATTCAAATACATTTTAAGAAGAGTAAAACACTAAATTAGCCATAAGACTTGTATTGGTTATTAGCTCGTGTTTGCTCTGCTGTATCTTTACATTCCCTGAATGCCTGTAATCAATCAGGCAAAACTCCGACTATTTATCATATTATACAATCTATGCATAGTTTTGAACATGTAAACTGTTGCAGTTTAAACATTTATCAACTTTCCGAAATTATTTTAGGCGCGTGCACTTGTCTCAAGGACACGCCCACAATATGGTGAAATCATGAATATTCATGAAGCCGTCATCCAGTGGAACCGAATACTTTCCCATTGTAACAATGGTAAAAACGTCTCGAGTCCTTCACATTAAAACCAGTGTTCAAACACCTGCTGTCTGCATATTAAACCTGGCTACACTTATTTCTAATTCCACATATCTGTCTATTCAGCTTCTTGGGAAAAACCTTTTGTTGCAGATTTCTCAGAAATGAGCCAACAAATCTCTACTCATATTGCAACAAAAACTGTCCTTCAGAGCTGCCTGAAACCCACATGCAGTCGGAGAATCTCAGAAATCCTGCATGTACACACACACACACACACACACACACACACACACACACACACACACACACACACACACACACACACACACACACACACACAAAGCACAAATTATCCCTCGCTGCACCTTATATTAAAACCTCATATTTATGATAATATTATATAAAAATGGTATTATTATTCGTATTATCTTCTTACTTTGAAATGTGCTCTCACTCCCCTATCCCTTTATTAGCATGTAGAGTCTTTTGGCAGACAAAAAGCATGTTCTCGGTTCTCTGATGTTATGTATAAAATGATAATAAAATATTTGATCTTTTTAGTAGCCTAAATGCTTTAGTTTTTATTATTCAGTAGTCAACATTTGAAGTGGATCAAAACCTTTCATCAAAGTTATACTTTTTTTGATCCACTTCAAATGTTGACTACTGTATTAATCATTTTTAACTTTTTTTATGACGCTTTTCTTGAAATCACAAAGCCCTTGCAGTTCCCTCCCAAACCCTGATCTAGAATAAGTTGCAGGTTTAAAGCAGCCGAGTCAGGAGTGTGAGTCGTCTCTCTCTGTCAAGCGTGTGTTTACTCGAGTTCACTGAGGCGTCACTATCAGCGCAGAATATTGTTGATTCTGCTACAGGTTTGGAGTTTATTTTGGGCTGGATTGATGAGGTGCCACTGGGTTTCTGTTTGTGTTAAATGATGAAACTCCAGTGTGTTGGACTCAAGCAAACCGGGGAAGCTGGACACTGGGTGAGGTCAAGCTCATCTCTATCAGACACCGGCAGAATCTGCTGACTATAAGGACAGGTCAAAATGATATCAGCTCAACCTGGAGGGAGGAGATAGGAAAATACTGAAGATTTACGTCTTTTATGAAAAATATCTGATTGTGTTTATAGTGGACATGAATAATGTACAAAATAGGGCCTAAAACTCTTTAAAACTCTTTTTTTTTTACGCTCAGAGAAAGCAGGTGCTTGACCTTCAGAACATGTTCAGCGCCCAAATAAGTAGGAAACTAAGATAAATATAAAAAAATAAAAATCCTTTCGTGTCATTTGAGTTCTGCAAGTTTTGCAAACCTGTTACACTAAAAGAAAAAGAAAAAAAGTTAAGCCTTTTTTTAAGATTTACGAATTTTAACTGTTTAGTAAAATACTTTCAAATTGGATTGAATAATCCTTACATATTATGAATTAAGAAAAACCCTACAACTTAGTACAATTTTGTGGAACATGGGAATGGACCATTTAGTTTATGTGATTTGTATTAAAAAATATAAAAATGTTTACATTTATGAATGCGAATCACAAACTAAATGGTCCATTCTCTTACAAAAGGTAAAAGCATTCATTCATAATTCATAATATGAATAATATTGTTCAATTAAATTTGATGGAATTTTGAATTGAAAAATCTTAAATAGGCTACTTTTTTTTAGTGTACTCAAAACACAGTATAAACCCTTCATTTACATGATTTTAGTTTCTAGCAATAAACATTATGTAAACATCAAAATTTCATTAAAATTAATAATTTGATCAAAATGAAATATAAAAGTTATGCCAGCCAGAATAGGTAACATGCTGGAAAATGATGTCGTCACTCAGTTTGTTTATTTATTATAATAAAACAACGTATATTAATCATGTGGTCATGTGGTAACAGGGTTGAACTCAAAATTTGGGCTACAGACGATTATTATAAAAAATGTTTTTACTTTTATTTATTATCAGTATAGTACATTGTGATATGGGACCAGTCTGGTATGTTTAAATTAACCCCTTGCTTGGCGCTCTTTTTTATCGCCTTTTTTCATATCACATATTTTAGTAATTATCAAATTAGGTTTCATTCAAAAGCTCACAAACTCGAAATTCATCCTGTGAAAACTGTTTTGAAATTGGATGTTGTGTTACCATAGAAACTGTGCTCTAAATTCTTTTTGCTGGCTCCTCCCCTATTGGGCGGTGTCAGGTTTCATATTACAAAATTAATTTTAACTACTTTATAATCAAAAACTTTTCTGATCTTGACAAAACACATCGTCAGAAAGCTCTGAGTCTCAAGGTTCCATATTTTGTGATAGTAGTGATATTTGGACAGAAATGTATTAATTTGATACAGGAGAATGCATAAAAAAAAATCTAAAAATCAATGGAATGTGTGTCACCCGGTGTCTATTTCTGGTATTACGCCTAAACATAATCTCATGGGAACTTACATTTTTGTGATATCAACTCCAAATTTGGAACAGAACGTGGTTAGACATATGGCTTTGATTTTATAGTAATTTTAGCGTAAAATATATTTTGTAAAATATATATTTTATATAAAATAAAACATTTTTAGTACAGTAAATTTGATTTACAGTAAATTTAAACTTCCATAACTTTTTCATACTTTCATTTTTTTAAGTGCTTTCACTTCAGCAATAATCTGCTGAGTGTCTTCTTTAAAACAAGACCAAACTAGGCCTATACTCCACAATTACAACCATTTCAGTTTGGATAGTGGTTCATGCTGCAATGCCGAACAACAAAATATGACAAGACGTGGTTTCACAGTTGCATAAGATTCACATTTATTTGGTTTCAAGTCCTAAAACATTCTACACATGCTTTTATAACACATATGGGTCACATTCTTCACAGGTAGTAAAAGTCAGAGGAGCAGAAGAAGAGGTTTGTGACATGGGTTAGGAAAAGCACCTCAGACATCACTCCCAAAAACACACGGACAAACGTCACGTAGCATGTGCATGTGCGAGTGTTGATTTGGGGTTTTCAGGAGCGTGTCTGTTCCCTGAGATCATCACCCATGTTTGGAAAGCTCTCGTCTGGCTCTGTACGGGTTGCTCAAGCCCCAACATTCACCAGTGTTTCTTCCCACCGGATCGAGAATACATCCAAAGAGAACTGATTGAAAGAAGCTCTCTGGCTACGACAGCACTTTTTTTTTTGATAGTCTTTCAAGAACCAATCAGGATACCCGTAACAATCAAGTGAAAGAAATCTGATTGGCTAAAAAGCATTAAACATGATCACGATGGACTGACGACAAACTTGTAAACAGTAGAGAACTAAAAAATAACATCATACAGACAAGAAAAAAAACATTCTTCATCAAAACAAATCACAAACAGTGTTTACAACTAGGAATATAATACTGTTCATTTCACATGTAATAATTGCACTGAGAAACAGTCTTCATTGAAGAGTGAAGCAGCATCTGATGTTTATATCAGGCCATATCACACAAATTCAGAAATGAACGATTACTTCGAGGCGGATGAAACTACGCTCTTATCTCAATCTCCGAAGTTTCCAGAATGGCATATGAGAAGGACAAAGTCACTGGTGCTTTGAAACCAATAAATAACGATTAATACTTTGCCTTAATGAAAGCACGCTACATGATGACACATAAAAGAGGTAGTTTCAAATGAAAAATGTATAAAAAAAGAAACAAACGAGGACGCTTTGAAAGAACACAAAAAGGCCTAAATGGGGAGTGTGGCTCTGTTACGAGATTCAAAGGCTTCCCCCTCAAACGCCAGAGAAACAAACCCGTCAGGAAAGAGATATTCCTGAGTTTCAAGACCCATTGAAACACCGCAGGTCTGATTCCAGGCACAACGCTGAGTGAAACACCAACTCAGCATGGAGTTTAAACCAACGAGGCTGTTCCTCTCTACTCTATGGAAGCTTGTTTCCGACACAGAATGAAAAAGAAAAAAGGTAATTGCGACTTTTTATCTCAGAATTGCGTGATATAAAGTCAGAATTGCGTGATATAAAGTCAAAATTGCGTGATATAAAGTCAAAATTGCGAGAAATAAACTCGAAATTCTGACTTTCTCAGAATTGCATGTTTATATCTCGCAATTCTGACTTTATATCACACAATTCTGACTTTATAACACAATTGCGACTTTATATCACGCGATTCTGGCTTTATAACAATTGTGACTATATTTTTCGCAATTCTGACTTTATAACACAAATTCTGACTATTTCTCGCAATTCTGACTTTATCACGCAATTGCGACTTTATATCACGTGATTCTGGCTTTATAACACAATTGCGACTATATTTCTCACAATTCTGACTTTATAACACAAATTCGGGCTATTTCTCATAATTGTGACTTTATATCACGCAACTGTGACTTTATATCACGCAATTCTGAGAAATAAAGATGCAAACTCGCAATTGTGAGACAAAAAGTTGGAATTATCTTTTAAAAAATGTTATTCAGTGGCGGAGACAAGCTTCCACACTATTCTGGCGCGGCCGATTGGCTTACAAATGCGTATTATCTCAGTTTTTACCTGTAACAAACACTTCCCCAGTATCAGGAGTTTAGTCTGACATTTCGCTAGCTCACACTCTAAAACAAAACATTCACCACATCTACGACAGCAAACGATGTACATGATGAAGGGGATGGATGGATGACACGACGAATGAAACGTTTAGGATTAAGGGCGTACGGACAGAGCGGTAAATGGTGTTTTAGCTGCACTCGAGACGGGCCGTAACCGGCTGAACGTGCGTCTTTGGTTTGGGCCCCTTTGTCATTGTCTGGTGCAAATATGTAAACATTACTCGACGCATATCGAACGTGTTTGGAATGTCTGAAAAAATGAGCGCATCCACTGATAGAAGCCTCGGCAAAGGCGTCGGATGGCTTGCTATGGTTTTTTTATTTTTCCTCGAATTGTGTTTTCAGTAAAACTCACTGCATCTGATTCTCAAAACCTGAAACAAAATACCCTTCAAAACAACAACAACACTCCCCCCTCCCTGAACTCATAAAAAGAAAACTTCTAAAAAGGACCTACAATGTCCGGAATACTACAAACTACTAAACCTACAAGTAAATCTGAGAGGGATGCGAGTGAATTAGAAAAAAACAGTAACTTTACCCTGTTTAAAATGCGAGGGAAGCAGATCGGGCCTGAACGACACTGTGAGGAAATCCGTTTCTCTCCCTTTATTGTGGTTTGGGAACATTGCAAACTAATCGGATGCTAATCCTAAATAGACAATCTAGAGACTGAATCTCTCCAGTGCAAAATTTTAGCTGATAAATAGTTGAAGTGTGTGTGAAATGGGAAATTCTGATTAAGCCCATACACCACTTTTCTCTGTCGGACCGAGTGCAAACCGAATGGAGTTTCCCGTTTTAAACTGCAGAAAAAAATATTTTCCTATTTAGAATTTTCATCTTGTTTTCCAGTACAAACATTCTTAAATCAAGACACAAGCAAAAATGACAAATTAAGTATCGTTTCTAATGAAATAATGTATCAAAATGAAATATTTCTGATTAAAAAACAAGAAGAAGAAAAACTGCCAATGAGGTCAAAAAAATAAACTTCATTCCAAGGGAAAACATGGTGATTTTTCTGAACCCACTGACAGATCTTTTTTCTTTCGTTTAAGCTTAAGCTCACTTAATTTTGGTTAACTAAATATCCTAAGTCGTTTTGCTTCTCAAGCACATGTATCTTGATTAGGGTAGCAAAGTTTCCAGAAAATTTCCAGGATTTTTGGGAAACTGTCCAGGAATTTTGGGAAACTTTCCAGGATTTTTGAGAAAATTTCCAGGAATTTTGAGAAAATTTCCAGGAATTTTGAGAAAATTTCCAGGAATTTTGAGAAAATTTCCAGGATTTTTTGGAAAGTTTCTGAAAATTTTCCGGAAATGTTCAGCCCCTTTGCAACCCTAATCTTGATCTAAGAATGTTCAGATATTTGTACTGGAAAACAAGACAAAAATACTAATTAAGTAAGTAATTTTTTTATTCTCCCCAGAAATAAGGGCTTACTTCCCTCCAGATTTGCGTAACACTTTGGTCAAAACAATAAAAAAAGAGAAAGAAATCAACAAACAATATTAACACACACATTCTGTTGTCAAGTAAAATCCTCACTTCGTCCTCAGCCTCTGATTGTGAAACACACGCGTACACCTCTCTTCAGTGTAAACAATCACGCTCTCCATCGCGGCCTTGCATAGGAAAATAAAAACCACGCGTTGAAGAGGTTACACGACTATTGAACGTGTTCGAGGACCGCAGAAATGAAACTTCCCGGAGCGTTGCAAGACAGAGAGAGAAAGGTTTTCTTCCTGAGGTAGTCTTTCAATAAAACAATTCCTTTCATACTTATCTGTCCCTTTCAGCACCCAAAAGAAAGCGAATAGAAGTATAAAATAAAACCTAAACCGATCAGTGGTTACACGTCACATGTCGCAGTTGGACTGAAGCGTGTGAAATCCACTGCGCTTTTTGTGCATTTTCATTTGAAAAGGAGCATGTGCACAGTGTGGATCAACATACATTCAGCTCTGTCTGGTAATAAATAGAGAGAAAAACAACACTAATCTAAACAAAATGCATAAAATAGTTTCTTATCACATTCATGAGAGGAGGAGGAGCGTACCGAAAGCCCCACCCCCAAATATAACACCCGCCCCCGTGCAATAAGATGGGGAGGGTGTTTTCAAGGGAGGGGCGGGGCTTAGTTGGCAGGGGCGGAGCCTTTCGTCACGCAGGGGGAGGAGCCTGTCCTGTAGTTGCTCAGACTTGACTTACAGGAGTGCAATACTGCCTTGAACAGCAGGGGGAGCTGCTCCAACGGGATGTTGACCAACTTCCCTGAAATACCAGTGAAGAACAGCTGAGTTTAACTGCAGTTTATACCTTAAACAATAGGTTGTCGTCTCTTCTGGACTTACCTGCAATGCAGCGGATCTCTGGCAGACACATCATGATCTCGGGAAAGCGTTTGGGCTGGTGAGGGTACTTGTACTCAGTGTAATCCTGACAAACGTACCAGTAACGTTTGTTCAACTGCTCCAGCTGGGTCACGTTGGTCAGACCACGGATATCTAGACAAGCATGATGAAATATCACAGTACAGGAAATTAAACAACGTTTGATGTCATGGCATTTTGATATTACGCCTCTATTATTGTTGATTCTCTATATATCTGTTTGAGTGGTCAGTTTTTATGAGGAAGGATCAATAATCAATAATCAGCACAGCCCAGAAGAGCATGAGTGTGTATATAAGGCAGGGCTCGACATGAAGCCTTGTCATGTTTTCAAGTGTCATGTGATTTTTTGTAGTGTAAATGTAATTTATTCTTTATGCTTCATCTTTCATTTCAACTTCTTAAATGTGATCAATAAATTCAATTAGAATAATAAGACACTATAAAGGCTGTTACCAATCAAATTAAATAATTTACACTGAAAAATTACAACTGCATTAGATAATGTTATGAGATTTTTTTTTTTTTAAAGAAGTAAATATAGAAATATGGAATGTTATGGAAAAAATGCTACTTTTAATACTTGAGTTATTCATTCTCGATCCATTCAAACGGCTGATTCACTGAAGAACGAGGCAGTTTATGAGTGAGTCATTGATTCAAACGGCTGATTCACTGAAGAACGAGGCAGTTTATGAGTGAGTCATTGATTCAAACGGCTGATTCACTGAAGAACGAGGCAGTTTATGAGTGAGTCATTGATTCAAACGGCTGATTCACTGAAGAACGAGCAGGGTTCGTACACATTTTTACCATTAAATTTCCATGACTTTTCCAAGACTTTTCCATGACTTAAAGGTAAATATTCATGACATAGTTTTCCATAAAACATCTGTGTATACATGTTAATTAACTCCTTGTGGGCGGGTAACGTTAGTAGCGGATGAAAAATCTAAATGTGCTTGAAGAGCTCTTTTCCAAAATGCGATAAACGCCATAAAAAAAAAAAAAAAAAAAAAACGAGATTGTTAACAGATCATTAGAAGTCCTCAAAATTAGTCAAACTAATCTTATATTCTCTCTCTCTCTCAATTTTAATTGTTTATTAATAAACAAGTATTTTCTGTTTCGACTGCAAAGACGAAGTTGACTGACTCGCGATCTTCTTAGTAGTGAACACGCCGGAGAGAAATGCACATTTCATACGGATTAGGCTACATCGTTTTATTTTGTTTTGAATTGTTCTGTTTAAAAGTAGATATTTCTGTAGATAATAGATATAGGCCTATTTCAGTTTTGTTTAGGTCTGTGAGGCGAGTAGGCTACCTTTTACGCTGAGTTTCGGTTCATGGATGATCCAGTTCACTCCGGCGCCTCTGTGTCGTGATTATCTATTTTCTGCTATTTACTTTTTATTTAGGCTATTAAGCAATTGGTTAATGAAACATTTTAAAATCAAGATACAATTAATACAAAACGAAATTCGTTTAGGAAGGCTTTGTGCTTTCTGTTTGAGGTCTCTGTGTAAGTTTTAAAGTCTTTTAGTGCCGCTCTCAGAGGACTCATTACCGTAATGGAGAACGGTCACGTAACATTGTTTTTTCCTCATAAATGTGAACACGGAAAATAAAAGACCAAATAAATTTTTTAAAAGAAAAAAATCATATATATTTGAAATGTTTAACAAAGAGGCAAAAAGTCATAAACAAAAATCAGAAAATTTGTCGATATTTTTTTCTTTTTCGCACAGCATTTGGTGTAGCCTACAGTTCAAATTTAAATGTTGGTGTTCAACTTTGCGTTTTAAAAATAGCCTACTTACAACAACCCTTCATTTTTCATTTGGGGGTTAAAGGAAAAACGAGTGGACACAAAAGAACACGGACCTTTTGGACAGAAAGAATACATGAAAGCCAGGGTTCCTTATTAAATTCATAAAAGAAACAATACAGGGATAGCCTACTCTCAAAGAAATGCCACAATCAAGGGAGAAACATGAAGAAACTTAGCATATAGCCTATGTGCCGTTCGCATAAGGGTCTTTCCCTGACATTAATACTTGGATAAGACATTAATAATAATAATTTGTAGGGCGGTGGGTGAGATATAAACCTACTAACGTCCTCCGTTGCCATGATTTTTGGAATGACTGATCGCAAAAAAAAAAAAAAAAGTTTTAGTCGGTTAATGGAAACGCCATCCTTTTGCAATAGTTATTTATCGATATTTAGAAGAAAAAAAAAGTTTTGCTCAAATCTGTAATGGAAAGGCACATACGAAGCTATATGAAAATGCAAAGCAGCTTATTTTAATTTGAAGCACTGAGCTGATGACAGCAACACAAGAGCCACACAGGTGTGGCTACTTAGTCGCTGTCCTCAGTGCCGTAGAAAAGCGCTGAATGAGTTCCCCTTCATGTCCGTTTCAGCGCTTTTCTGCGGCACTGAGGACAGCGACTAAAACTAGATGGGCCAAAAGAAATGGGTCCCCTTTCATGTCCGTTTCAGCGCTTTTAGTTAATGGAAACGCGTCATTTCGCCTCTGACGCGCGTAAATTTCTAGACACGTCAGGCGCGAATTTGACGCGCTATTCGCGTCCGGTGTGAACGCACAGTAAAACGAAAAAAGTATTGCAATTTGTTTCCCCAATTTTATTAATTAAACAAATTCAAGTACACAGATATTTTGAAAAACAAATTTCCATGACTTTTCCAAAACTTTATGAGTTTATTCATTTTCCAAAACTTTTCCAGGCCTGGAAATTGCCATTTTAAAAATCCATGACTTTTCCAGGTTTTTCATGACCGTACGAACCCTGAACGAGGCAGTTTATGAGTGAGTCATTGATTCAAACGGCTGATTCACTGAAGAACGAGGCAGTTTATGAGTGAGTCATTGATTCAAATGGCTGATTCATTGACGAACGAGGCAGTTTATGAGTGAGTCATTGATTCAAACGGCTGATTCACTGAAGAACGAGGCAGTTTATGAGTGAGTCATTGATTCAAACGGCTGATTCACTGAAGAACGAGGCAGTTTATGAGTGAGTCATTGATTCAAACGGCTGATTCACTGAAGAACGAGGCAGTTTATGAGTGAGTCATTGATTCAAACGGCTGATTCACTGAAGAACGAGGCGGTTTATGAGTGAGTCATTGATTCAAACGGCTGATTCACCGAAGAACGAGGCAGTTTATGAGTGAGTCATTGATTCAAACGGCTGATTCACTGAAGAACGAGGCAGTTTATGAGTGAGTCATTGATTCAAACGGCTGATTCACTGAAGAACGAGGCAGTTTATGAGTGAGTCATTGATTCAAACGGCTGATTCACTGAAGAATGAGGCAGTTTATGAGTGAGTCATTGATTCAAACGGCTGATTCACTGAAGAGTCATTGAATCTTTCACTCAACCGATTCGTTCAAAACGCTGGATCATTCAGTAATGGAGTGAGATGCTGTGAGATGCGCTGTGTTCTGCTGTGATCTTTGTTTGGATCTATTTTCACTGCTGAAATATTACAAAAACATTCAATATTACATCTAAAATGTAAGTGACTTAATATTAAGTTCTTGTTTATTGGACTGTTGAATGAAATCAGTGTCACTTTCATTCATGATTATATTCAGGAAAACAGCGCTCTTGATCGTGTGATGTAGCTTAACTGTATCGTTTGTTATAATTATAAAAATTCCACATATTTTTACCTCAGTATGTTAACTGAGTTTCATTTGTTTCCATTTGTCTGCACGAGCCTCAACAGCATAAGTGCATTACACACATTATTATCCACTATGTAATTTTGGTGATCCTCTAGTTTTTGTTTTATTTGTTTGTTATTGACGTTTTAATCAGGATACTTGTCTGTAAAATTCTCTTTCACTTTCCCCTTAAAAAATCCACTTGTCTCAGTCAAGCGTTAACATCAAGCCCTGTAAAGTCTGTTGTATAACACGGTAAACATGAATGAATGCGTCTCAGTGGCGTTTTACCTTGGTTGAGGAAGTTGATGGCCTTCATGCAGGCGTATTCCTCGTTGCTGACCTTCAACTGGTGGAACTTGCGGAACAGATATATCAGTTTCTCCATCACCTCCATCCCATCCTCACTGAAACTACACACACAAACACACACACGATCCATCAATACACTACAGATTTCACAGCTGACCTCACAGGTCCATTTTTATCCACAGCATTGATTGATCAGAACAATATCTGAACCAGCGATGAATACCACAGCTCAATACCATGAGTCCAGCAGGCGCAATGACACAGCGCCTGAAAATAGTCCCCAGCTCGGTAACTTCCAACGTGACCGGGACTAAGTTTGTCTAACCTATTAGACCTATTTTCAGGCGATGCGTCATATCATTATGCCTGCTGGACTCATGGTACGGCAGCAAAGTTTCTTGATTATTACGCAGGAATGAGAGTATGTTTTATAGTTTTTTTATAGACTTTATAGTTCCTAGACATATCAGCCTAGAAAATCGCAACTTTACATTTTCCGTCGGTCTTAGTACACGATGTAACTACAGAAGAGTCCAGTTTTAAATAGGAAAAATATTGAAACTCTTTGGTCATTTTTTTGAGAGAGATGCTAATGGTCTTGTCCGATTCAATGATCTATGCTAATAGATAGGCTAATAGATGCTACGGAGATCGGCTGAATGGATTCGAAAGCGGTAAAACTCAACTGTTTAACTCTGGGGGAGTTGTAAAATGAGCCAATTTCCTTTTGGAAATCCCTTTAAATCTATATTCATTGAGTCGAATCGAGAATCGAAATCGAATCGAATTGGAACATCTGAATCGATACCCAGCGCTAATAACTATACAGATAACGATAAAGATATAGCTCTAAAAATCGTTCTCAGTATTAAAGAATAGCAGTTCACACCACAAATATAATGCTAATGTCACAGAGAAATTATATAGTTGAAATCACGATTTTATCCAGCTGATGAACGATAAAAACATTGACAGCCAATCAGAATCGAGCATTTAAAGAGACGCGCTTACAGTAAACAGAACGGCATATTTATCTTTATAGTTATCGTTCTTGGTGTGACTGTGAACAAGCTTCTTCTCACAAGAGCCGACATCCACACATGAGAGTTTTTAATAAACCAGTTTCTGAGAAATGTTGATCTATCTTATCATCTGATTCCATATGTGTGCACATCCCGTTAGCCATTAAACCAGACTTTATGAGCTTAATTTATGTTACTAATGAGATAATAAGAATATGTTTGAGTGGGAGAGCGTATATAATGTTTTAGTGATAAAGTATCTTGGTGGTAAATTACTTCATGAACCCATGCCACGACTTACCCAGCACCATTCGGCCCTAATGACTCCTCTACTGTTCTGAATCTGATCGTCTCTATGTATGTCTTCCGCTCTCCTTTACTTACTACGGCCTCTTTGAACTCTCTCCCTAAAGGTGGGTCGTGACCTTCAGCGTGTACCTGTCCCGTTACAGGCGAGCGTTTCACTACCTCAGACCTCATGCCCTGCATTTCTGCCCAGCATGCAACAGTAAATCTATCCAGGAGATCAAGAAGAGGCGGGTCAGAGGTCAGGTGATCGCAGACTAATTTACACACACCACACACACTCCCCTCCTCCACGTCAGCTCTAGTATTTCATTCTTCAGGCTACAGGTATATGAAGCACGGCTCTAGAAGTGGAATCAGACCAAAAGCAACAAGACCGAAATGTAAAGATGTTTATAATGTTACGAAAGATTTCGGTTTCAAATAAATGCTGTTCTTTTTTAACTTTCAGTTTATAAAGATTAGAATGATTTGTGAAGGATCATGTGACACTGAAGACTGGAGTAATGATGCTGAAATTCAGCTTTGATCACAGGAATAAATTAGATTGTAAAACATATTCAAATTGAAAAATTGTTGTTGTAAATATATATTTTTTTACTGTATTTTTGATCGAATGTGAGCATAAGAGACTTTTTTCAAAACATTAAAAAAATCTTACTGACCCCACACACACACACTAAGAAATACACACACTCACCCACACGCATACACATACATACTCACACACATACACTCACAAACACACACATACACACACATACATACATTCATTCATACATATATATTTATTTATATATAGACACTCTTATATCTGCTTATACACTAAAATGGTGTAAAATAAGTTTGTTTCATTTTAATTTATTTTATTACAATTTTCTATAAATGTTCATATATATATATATATATATATATATAAAGAGAGAGAGAGAGGGAGATTAATGCAAACATTTAAATAAGAAAAAAATACATTTTAATTTTAAATGCATTATTAAACTATTATTTACTACTAAAATATATATATTATATATAACAAATAATATTATAAAAATTGTATTCAACTTTTCACTCAAATTGTTATAATGAATCTGAAAAAAAAAAAAGGGAAAGGGAAAGGGAAAAAAAGTATATCAATGTTGTAAAAAGCACTTATCAAATAGTTTCTGACAAACACACACTAGGAAGTCATAAAAACCTGTGTGAGATTTCTGAGGGGAAATACAGGGAGAGTCAGACAGACACGAGATGAAGCTGTGTTTTACTCTGCCGTTCTCTCCCACACACACACACACACACACACACACACACACACACACACACACACACACAGATGCCTGAGCGTATCTGAAGCATGGAGAACAGTCTAGCTGCCGTGATTTAAAACAAGCACACAAGAGCGGGAGGAGATATTCCTCAGGTCCGGGTTTTAATTCAGCTCTTTTTAATGATTCAAACTGAGAGCTGGGAATAAAAGAGGAGGGTGACATGAGGAGCCCTATTTTAACAATCTAAGCGCATGGTTTAAAGCGTACAGCGCAAGCACAGTTAGGTCGTGTCCGAATCCACTTTTGCTAGTTTAATGACGGGATAAATGGTCGGTGCTCCCGGCGCATGGTCTAAAAGGGTCGTCTCTATTCTCTTAATGAGTAATGGGTGTGTTTTGGGCTTTACGTGATATAAACCAATCAGTCTCTTCTCCCATTCCCTTTAAAAGCCAGTTGCGCTCGCACCATGGTGGATTCGCTATATACATGGAAGAATTTGTAAGCGGAAAACAAGCTGTGCGTGAGGTTAAAGCAGAACATCTACGGGACAAGCTGGATTACACCATATCTTTATGTATACAATAATAATCTTTTACATTGTAATCCTTTTATTTTTAATATTTGGTATGTTTGCATGCTTTGCCCTGTGTATGTAATAAGCAGAGTGTGTGTGTGTGTGTGTGTGTGTGTGTGTGTGAGATAAGCAGAATGTACGTGCGTTGTGGACCCGCTTATATGCTCATATTACTCACACGCTCTTGAAATAAATTCAATTTAACACACCAACAATGCGCCTGAACATACACCTCGTTTTCAGACCAGCAGCACATGGGCACACAAATGAGCGCTAATGCATTTGCTATTTAAACAACGTGGCGCAGGACGTGAAAATGATAACTGCGTCAGGCTGAAACTAACACACTCGCGTCGCGCCTGGCGCTGCATCGCACCAGTGTATGATAGGGGCCATAGATGTGTTCCTCACCTCTGCAGCTCTTCGTCTGTCGGGGTGTATTTGTCGGTGACGCCGGCGAGGTCTCCGAGCACCTGAGCGCTGTAGACCGTCAGACAGGCCAGTAGGATCAGCTCCTGCCAGGTGGCGCTCAGGAGACGCGTGTAGTCCTCGATGGACAGCTCGCAGAAGAAGGGAAGCTTCTTGATCCAGGAGATCTGTCTGAAGAGAAGCTCGTCTGCCAGCCGACACAACAGCGCGAACAGCTCCACCTGAGTCACCCGATACCTTCGCAGGACAGAGAAAGAGCGTTATGGGAGGCATCTGGATTCATACATTTTATGGCTGTAAAAAAATTGCAACATGAGTGATGGTTCACATGGCTGTTAATTCAGATGCATTTTTGTTTCAAAGCACTCTCCGTCCACATTAGCTTTTCCAAAAGTTTCTTGTCCACACTGAAATCATCTTACTGTGCATGTGTAAAATGCAATAAAAGCTCACTGAGATGATATGAGAGACCAGACATAATAAGTTCTCCACGTCTGATCTAAAACACAATCGGCCTCATGTTTTGACGCAGGACAGCAATTGCAAGTAAATTTTCTTTCACAGCAAACAAAAATATGTTCTAAGAACATTTTCCTACCTTTCCCATTAAGTTATGAAAATGTTATTTCTGAATGTTCCCTGATCGTTCAAAACATCAATGTTGCTAGCATGATTTATAATGTTGCTAGCATGCTTTAACACATTGCTAGCTAGTTTTAACACATTGCTAGCATGTTGTTAGCATGATTTAGCATTCAGCTAGCATAATTTATCATGTTACTAACAAGATGTAACACATTGCTAGCTGATTAGCATGTTGTTAGCATTATTTGACATTTTACTAACATGATTTAACATGTTGCTAACAGGATTTAGTATTTTGCTAGCATTATTAAACACATTGCAAGCATATTGCTAGCATGATTAACATGTTGCTAGCAATATTTAGCACATTGTTAACATGATTAACGCATTGCTAGAATGATTTAGCATGTTGTTAACATTTACCATGTTGCTAGCATGATTTAACACATTGCAAGCATGTTGTTAACATTATTTTACATTATTCTTTAAAGATCGTGCGGTGTGTTTGGACAGAAGACGAGACCGAGTTCTTCATTAAACTCATAAAATACAAAAGTATTATGGAAATACGGGATTCTAAACAACAAAGAAATGCCACAATTTTTCAAGATCTTGAAGCCGAAGGAGGGAGAAACACTCAGATGAGCCGCTCACAGTATAAGGGTCTTTCCTTTCCATTAATAATAATGGCTAGTGCGGCGGCTACGATATATGTAAACCTACTAACATCCATTGCCATGATGTTTGGAATGACTTATCGTGAGAGGAAAAAATTACGTTTAGTCGCATAACATCGAATAATGGAAACGCAATCATTTCTAAATAGTTTTTTATCGACATTTAGAAAATATCGCAAAAGTTTTGTGCAAATCTGTAATGGAAACGCGGCTGGTGTGGCCGGAATGCCAAAGCGTAAAGAAAAAGATGTGTTTCCGGGTGAATGTAGAAGCAGCCTGACGGAGGTGTTGTTTACCCATCCTCGATGAGCATTGGCGTAGCTAGCGGGGCCAGTTCCTCTGCTGCCACCAGCTGGCTGATGAGCGTATGGCTCTGCGGGTACAGACTCCGCGGCTGCGCGGCGTATCCGAACAGGTGAGGCAGGAACTGATAGTGCTGGGCCATCGCATTCCCAATGTACTGTTCCCTAAAAGCAGCGGTGTAGCCGTTCAGCTCCACAGAGCGGCTGCGAGAGAAAGCAAAGGCAGAGGAATAAACGTTAGAATACTTCATACATGCAGAACATGTTTATTTGAATGCATTTGAGGCAAATACAAAGGAATCCAGTCTTTAAATTCGTGTGCATTGCAGCTGAACGTTGTCATCTAAGCAAATTAGTTTTTGTGAATTATTCCTACACTGAATTCCACACTGTTCAGCGGAGCAGGGCATACTCACTTGGATGAAAGTGTGGATACAGGCGAGGGCTGATTCCCATCGGAGACGCCGTTGCCGGGAGAACTGTGGTCACTGTCGCCGTTGTTTCCCCAAGTGTGTTCCGGCATGTTAGCTTCATCCTTAAACTCCTGTCCGGACATGATCCGTTCAATCTCCTCATCGGAAATCTGCACAAAAGAGAAATTGTTGATCTAAATTTCAAAACGGTGCAAAATATGATGAGTCATTCATTAAGACTTGTTTTAAACAAGCATGAAGTTGCTCACTAAAGCCCTCATTATGCTTCTGCGTCAACTCCACGGCGTAGCTACGCCGTCACTCCAACGGTGCGTGACCGTTTTATGGTTCTGCGTCGGGTTGCGTTGCATCGCGGTGCATTTCACCGCCAGAACGCTAGGGGAGTGGTGTGGTTCGCGAATCTCTTTCCTAGTTTGTTTTGGTTCCATGCGCCGGTTCCGCTTTTTCATTTCCGACAATGGCGAGCGAAAGAGAGAGAGTGTTGTTGCAGCTGGAGCTAATCAACGTTGAACAACAAATGATTTTATTGCAAATGTTTAATCGTAGAAGAAAAAGAAGACGTCAGCGAAGGTGGTCTGTACGACCAGTGCACGAAGACAGGGGAAGGATTGGCGAATTTGTTACGGTTGTTCGACCGCTGAGGGACTTGGACGAAGAAATGCACTTTAAGTATTTTCGGATGTCGAAAGGTCGATTTGACGATCTTGTTCATCGTTTAAAGCCGTTAATACAGCATCAGACTACACACAGTATGCCTATTGACCTCGCTCAGAGACTGGCAGTGACTTTAAAGATGTTATCTTCGGGTGCAAACCAACAGATCACCGGGTTGGGCTACAAAATGGGTGCGACCACGGTGCCATGGCAGGATAATGTAGTGTCCCGTGGCAGACTTGGTTAATTACTTGATAACCATGATGTACCCGTGAACATTGTATTGTAAATAAACAATAAACTTTTTTTCAAAACAAACATTGATTTGATTGATTGAAGTTTATTTCTAGCAACAACAAAAAAAAGAAAAGAATATATATAAATATATACATATACACTACCGGTCAAAAGTTTTAGATCGGTAAGATTTTTAATGTTTTTAAAAGAAGTCTCTTCTGCTCACCAAGGCTGTGTTTAGTATATAAAAAACAATAAAACAAAACATATTTGATGACAATTTAAAATGACTGTTTTCTATTTTAATATATTTTACTCCAGAAATTATGCATAATCTGACCAATCACAGCCCCTGCGGTCTGCGTCACCGCGACGCGTAGTTACAATTTTTTGGAGGTGCACGTCAAGCTACGGCGGAGGGGTCGCGTCGAGGTT
Organism: Leuciscus leuciscus; assembly: GCF_965113295.1. Taxonomy (NCBI): domain Eukaryota; kingdom Metazoa; phylum Chordata; class Actinopteri; order Cypriniformes; family Leuciscidae; genus Leuciscus; species Leuciscus leuciscus. The sequence continues at coordinate 39,730,470 of NC_138737.1, read as the reverse complement.
CGCGTCGACGCAGAGGGGTCCGCGGGGGTACGCCGTCGATTTGACGCAGAAGCATAAAACAGGCTTAACATGAAGTTGGTCAAGCATATTTGCACATTTTATTCAAATTTGAAAGGAAGTCATTCATTAAGGCTAAAGGTTTATCATTTATTGTTGTTCAGTGAATTTTTGCGAGGAAGTTGGTTGCATGAATTCGCAATTTTTTTTTATTAAAATTCAAATCTCTGCAAAATATAATGAAATCGCTGGTGTTTCTGACGTCACAAACTACCTTGTAACCAATCAGATCAACGTGTGATCGTCAACGAGTGGATCTCTGAGCTGAGTGAGTGAGTGGAGGCGGGGCTCATTTGCATATTCATAGAGCCGCGTATACTAAATGAGGCAAGGGTGTCGAGTTACATTCAAACTTTTAAGGCATGAAGAATTTTTTTTCAATGAAAAAAAAAACTTTAAATATGTAATTTTGGTGATCAAAGATGAGTTTTAAGGGATAAAATGATTGACTACAGGGGGACTTTAAGAGAATCTGTCGATTTCATCTCGTAGTCGATTAAGACCACAGGAGAGACGTTATCTATTGACCGTGCACAAAGCGCAATTCCATGAGCTCTTAATGTGAATACGACAGAAAGAGACAAAACAGCGTTTAAGTCAAGGCCGTGCAATAAAAATTCCCTTTTAAGTCAATTGATGAGTTCGAGTCATCTTTAACAGTGTTTTATTTTGTCAAAGATGAAGCAACCTGCTATTGTGTGTTGCAGAGGCAATTAGGCCGAGTCAATGAGACGTGCTCTCTAGTGCTGGGATCAGGTGCAAACAAGAGCGCTATATGGACTTGCAAGCTCTTTATATACAAACGCTTTAATGAATGCCGGAAATTCGGGATGAATGGCAGTAATTTGTGACTTTAAAAAAGTTCTGATGAAGAGAAATTCAAGTATTGAAGATTGCTAAAGAGAACAGAGAGATCAGGCCAGGCCATCTCATCAGATTTAGTTTCGAGGGAAAAGTGTGTATGTGTGGGAAGTGTGTGAGGGGTTGTGTGTACCTGCACAGGCCCGATGCTTTTGTTCCTTCCTCCCGGCATGCCATCTTCTCTGATCGCTGCAAAACACAAAACCAAATCATCAACTGAACGTAAATTTTACCTTGGAGATGAGAAATTCTGTGAGCCTATGAAATGCTACGCCTCTTTTCAACATTTAAAGAGGTTTGTGTGTCCCTCAAGTAGGCGATTTAGATGTTAAGAGCTGAAAAAAGTAAAGCTGAAGATGGATTGGTGATGCTGCTCGTTCTTTGGCCAGAACATTGACGTTTGGTATATTTTGATGAGCAACCTATTATAAGAGTTTCCTAACATCAGTGTTTTGAGTCTAACATTCCTCGCATAATATAGAAAAGCAATAAGCCTTAGAAGTAGAGTAGGCATGTGCGGAGAGGCTAGCAATAGCATGTACTGTACTCTGTGTTTGAGTCTCATGTGGCACTGAATGTTGTGTTATACTACTGTTATAATGTTGTTGATCACGCAAACGCCCTATCCTAGGAGAAATATTCCTAAATAACCACTTAATAAACCTCTCGTGGTTTATTATGAATAACGCATTAACAATCGCATCCGTTACTGTTAACGGAAAGTGTCAGTAAGTAAGTGCAACGCAAGATAAATAAAAGCGTATGACAGTTGAGAAAGATCCACGGGTGTGTGTTTGTTATTCATTTGTGCGTTAGACCAGGGGTTTTCAAACTTTTTGTGTGTGTGGACCACTATTTGTAATCAAGAATTTTCGCGGACCACCTCATAATACACATAATAAAATATGTCTACACACAGTCCTACCTGAATTAATCTGCACCTCTAAATAGGCTTACTAGCTCTAAAACTATCATTGGTCATCACATCAGTACAACAGGCTTGTTAAAAGAAAGTTTACTGCACACAACGGCTGCCACATATTTAATTTATTTATTTACTCAAGCGCCCGAGGGCATAATCAGGTTCATTTGAACAACAGGCTTATTTCCATAGCAATGGAGTATGAAATCTATACAGAACACTGGCATATATAGTCAACATTTCAAAACCTTTGGCGATTTTAGGGGATTATTAATCTTCAGAGTTTTAGTTTTACAAGTCCTCAAAAAGTACCTAGGCTTGAGTTTGTCCACTTAACAGCACATCTGGAAAACATTTCAGAAACGCGAGATCAAGAAACTAACTGGAAATTAAAATAATAACAGGCCTTATTCATTCCATTTATAAACATCTCGTTACTGCCTATGCCTAACTGTGCGTTCACACCGGACGCGAATAGCGCGTCAAATTAAAAAAGGGATCATATGTCAAATTCGTGCCTGCCGCGTCTAGTGATACGCTTGACCACTTTGTATCAATTCGCGCGTCGAGAGCGAAATTGACGCGCGTAAAAACAAAAGTTTGAAGCGAAATTTCGTCCGGTGTGAACGCACCATTAAAGGCTATGCGTGTGATGTGATAATGAGAACATATTTGCCTCTGCCCTTTTCTCTTCAGAGAACCTGTTGCTATCCACCGAACCAATGTTGTGGTTGTCAAAGCCGAACACCGAAGAATGTCAAGGCCGAACACCACTAGGCTATTTTAGTAATCACACAATAACTTGACAATTTAATTAAAATGTTATATCAATATAGGCCTACATATTATTCTTTAATTTTTTTTATGGGAATTTCCTGGTAAAATTAAGGTACATTTTTTTTTTTTTTTTTTGCCTTTCCACGGACCACCTGCAGTACCCTCGCGGACCACAGTTTGGGAATAGCTGCGTTAGACGGTAGCAAAAAATAAAAATAAATAAATAAAGTAGTCTGATATTGATCTAAATAAATATAGATATAACTTCATATGTGGTTAGTGGTTCTCATCTATGGCTTTAATATTTCACAAATACTTGCGGAATTTGGAATTCTGTAAGTAAGGAATAATTTACATCCAGCCGGTTATTATTACATGGCTCAGTGGAATACTTGACTCTGATTGGTCAATAGCCTATAGCAATAATGTTATTCCTACATAACAGCCGCTGAGAACAGAAACACAGGCTCATTCGGGCTCGTTCCATTGCTAGGAACGTTTTTTCGTGGAAGTTTTGCTTTTGGTGAGCTAATAAAATATTAAAACTCAGTCAAATACATTTTTTGTGTACAGTTATTTAATTATGCCATCCAGTATCTTGGACTCGCTCTCTCTCGTTTCATACAAACACAGCTGTTGACTACCTTGGTAATCCAGAGTTCTCGCGAGAGCACAAGTTGAATTTGCTCAGCGAGTTACTCTGGCGTCCAGTAATGATGCTCATTAAATATGCCCCTCGATCCGAGCTGCACCAATCACATCGGGTTATCTGATATAGGCGGGCCAGAGGTGAGATGACGACAGCGCTGTGACGTCGAAGTCATTAGTAAACATTGCAAGATGGCTATGGATGAACACCAGTTGTTTGAAACGGCTTTGGCCGCTACAATGAACGAGTTAGACTTGGCTTTTTATCTAAAACAGGAACAGAAGACGCCGCTCGAATCCTTCCTTTGCAAGAAGGACGTTTTTGCTGTTTTGCCGACCGGATACGGCAAGAGTCTAATCTACCAGTTAGCTCCACTGGTAGCTAAGCGTATGAGGCTTGTTGTGATTGGTCGTAGTGTTATCCAATTGCGTACAGTTTAAAATGCATGCTTGGTGCCGCCCCTCGAGCTGACCGATTTTCATTAGTCGATGTCAGAACATTAATCTTTCAGATTTAGGTCTGGATTTTCAGGCTATGAGCTGCCGGTTGTCATCTCAGAATAAACCCCCTCAGGCTGATGCAAGACCGCTTCGCGTCGGGGTCCTCATCACCCTGTCAGGGTTTATTCTGAGATAACAACCGGCTGGATATACATTATCCCTTAACAAACCACAGGATGGCGCAGTTGACCAATCAGAATCAAGTATTCCATAGAGCTGTGTAATAATAAAAATATAATACCATTTTGTAACACAGCGAGCATGCATTCTTTCTGGAGATGCATGAATGCTTTGATTAAGTATTTGACTTGCTGTAGACACATTATATAAGGACTACAGAACTACATTACTCTGCATTGTGAAGAGCCAGTGCCGAGGTCCAGCACACTTCTGAACGCTTGCTACCAGTTTTCAGAATGATGTGGCATTTTCCCCCATGTAAGTTTACCATATGAAACACGTAATTGGTAAGAGTCAGTTTGTGGAGCACATTCCCCTGCTGTAAACACCCATCTACAGTAATCTAATCTACTTGATTGCTATCAGAATGTGAAGAGAGTTTCAACCAGTGTAACTAAAAGTGTTTATGTAAAACATTGCCTGCCTTTTACTGTGGTAAAATCACTGAAACGCACAGCCTCAGGTGGCTTATTGCTTTTATAAATTTACAACTGATTTAAAAGATTAATATTTAAATAATAATTCACACATCATTAATCATTAGGTTCATTAGTCGACTATGTAATGTGTACTATATAAATAGAGTTTAATTTGATGAGGTCAAAAATGTGGCTCATCCAATTAGAATAAAGGCCCTCAATTTTATTTTTTAAATTTTTTTATTGATGGACAAACTTGTTTCCCATGTGAAAAAAAAAGTGTGCTTTATTGTATTGAATGTGCACTTGTAGTGTTCATCAAACCTTATTAGTATTTTTTTTTTCTACTGGCAGATAATATAATATTGCTGAAATAAAAGGCAACTTAAGTGCATTAAAGAGTTCACTTTCATGACTGTTTCTTAAAGGTGCATTGCGCAAGTCTCTGAGTTTTTGCAGAACTATGCCCCCTCTGGCGGCAAGCGAAACTGCAGCCAGAAGTGTGCACGCTCACGGACAAAAGTTTTCTTTTTTTTATCTTACGTGGAGTTTGCGTTGGTGTTTGAAATGAACTACAAGCCGGTCTCTTAGAATCCATCTTCTACGGAGAATGGCGGCGAATACACAAACCTGCCAGACATAGCTATGTGAGCGTGCCGTGAACGCGCATGACGTCACGCCCAGTCTAAAATTCCGGCCCGAATCCCTCTTATTTATTTTACTTTACAGGATTATAGAGACAATCTCAGTGATCAGAGAAGGGCTCATTCAGCCCATCAGGCAATTGTTTAAGCATGTATGGGTTAGAAAACGGGTATTTTTAACATGAAAAGTTGCGCAATGCACCTTTAAGTACGCTTTTAAAAAAATGCAAGGTAACACTTTATTTTGACAGTGTCCTTAGTAATAACAGTTATTTATGCATTACATTACATGCAACTAACCCTGAACCTATCCCTATAGTAAGTACATGTAGTTAATTATTATTACTCAGTACTTAAATAAATATATAATTACACTGTAACAATGTAAACAAACCGAATGCACTTTGTAATAATGTCAAATGAAAGTTTTTCTATAAAGTACATTAAATCATTATATTTTACTACATTTTAAAGAAGCAAACTTATTTTGATGTGTTGACTAACAAACTAAAGCACATGTGAAGTACTTGCTAAGAAACTATCATTTCAACTGTAGTGTGTTATTAAATATTACAATATATTCTAAATGTATTAAATTGCAACTAACAATTACAAGTGTGTAATTACAAATATATTTAAATACATGATATGCAAGTTTCAGATTTATAGAGTATATTTTATATTTAGCAGAGTATATTTTATATTTAGCAGAATATATTTTAGTTAACCAATAAACGCTTGTAAGTTCACTTTAACCATATTTCAAAGACAACCGGAGTAATTATGAAATTTCATATAAAGATGTATTTAGGTTCTATTTAAGTGGTTAAAGCAGCACTAAATCCAGCTAATTGCATTTAATTTAAACTATAACACTTTTTAATTTAATTTCAGTTGAAGTGCAATTAAGTGTCTAAAACCATTGCATTTAGTTTGCATTTAAGTGCATTATTTCCATAAGGCCTCTTTTTAAAAGTATGCTAAAGTGTATCTCTTACATCTCTCTTTCTTTAGGAAGATTTTGCATTGACCATTTGTAGAAAATAACGGTTACACTTTATTTTACAGTGTCCTTGTTACATATGTTACATGTACTTACCATAGCAATAACAGTAAATTATGCATAATTACATGCAACTAACCCTCAACCAAACCCTAATCCTACCCTAACCCTATAGTAAGTACATGTAGTTGCTTAATATTACTCAGTACTTAAATATATAATTACACTATAACAATGACCCCTTAAAATAACCAAACTAATATTCTGTACGTGTCTCAGCTATAGTGTATAAACAGTAGCTTGTATGCTGTACATATGGGAAACAAACTCATAAGAGCTTTGATAAACCCATCTACAACCAATATAACCACAGTCACCTGAAGATGTTTCCTAGCTCAAACGTAAAATATGACAGTAAGACATGGTCACTAGAGGGCAGTGCTGATTGGTTTAATGTATTTTCCCTTCTGGACCAGTTCATACTAGTCCAAGCTGTATAGGTCACCTGATCGACCAGCTGGAAAACAAACCAGCAGAAGAATCTGAAGCTAGCTCTGCATCTCAATGTCCATATATCCATCCTAAACAGTGTGTGAGATTAGAGTAAGTGTGTCCCAAAGCATAGTGTGTTGAAAAGAGCGTGTCAGAAGTCCCTGGATGGTCTACTAGCCTATTTCCAGTGGATTTTCGAAGTGTGTCACTATAACAGCTAATATTACCCACAACCCACTGCGCTTTGGAGGAGGAACTACAAACACCAGTAAAAAGTGTTGAAAAACTACAAAACATGGCGGATGTGTGCGACCGATGGTAAGAGGTTTAGATAAAGGTTTGAGTGACTAATCAAAGTTTAACCTGATAGAAAAATATTTGTTTAATGTTATCCGTGATATATTTCATCTGCAATAACAATGTGGACTTTTATAAAGATCCATTTGGCCATTAACTTTTAAATGCATCATTATGCATTAATATGAGGAGAGTCTCCGCATGAAAGACTTGTGACTGCAGATCATCGTGCTTCTGCATTTCTCTACGATACAGAAGGATGACATTAAATGTGGAGGATTTTAACTGTGACAAGATGATTGACAGGTCAGTTTACTGTGACAGAGAGCAACCGTTAAAGGCACAAGTGTATGACGTGATAGTTTGTCCCGAAGCTTGATTCCTCTTCTGCTACACACTCAAAAGTATGTACTTTTTCTTCACAAAAAGAGTACATACTTTTAGGGCTTGGTATAAGTAGGCTAATTGAGACGCAGCATAGGTTCAGTGAAATGTTTTAGCCAGGTTAATCTAGTGTGATCCGTGTGTGACTGTTGACCTCTGACCTTTGCGGTTCATCCCCATCTGCAGGCACTTGAGCAGCCGGCAGTACTGGCAGCGGTTGCGCTGTTTGCGGGACATCTCGCAGTTCTTGTCCCGACTGCAGCGATACACACGCTTGTTGCAGATGCTGCGCTTGAAGAAGCCCTTGCAGCCCTCGCAGGAGATGATGCCATAGTGAAGTCCTGTGGCTCGATCTCCACAGATCAGACAAGAGCGCTGCTCAGCCTGGTCATCTGAGGGAAACACACACACACACATAGACAGATTAGACAAGAGCGCTGCTCAGCCCGCTCATCTGAGGGAAACACACACACACAGATGATTACATTACTTTAAATGAGTCCACCCCCCAAGATTACTGTTATAAACATGAGCCTCGTCTGAAAGGCAGGGGAGGTGTTGCTGTAATCTATAGTACCGGTAATATCTTCAGAATCACTGAGAAGTCTTGTTTCAAATATAATTATTTTGAAGTGTTGGTGCTTAATGTAACACTATCTAGTGTAAATGATAAATCACGTTTGAGATTTGTGCTGGCGACTGTATACAGACTTTATCAAAGAATTTGCTGACTTTCTATCAGAGTTAGTATTGGCTGCAGATAAAGTCATAATTGTTGGTGAATAATACATGTAGATCATGAAAAGATGGATTGGGATTGGCATTTAAAGACATTCTGAACTCTATTGGAGTTAGACAACACGTGTCAGGACCTACTCATTGTCATAATCATACTCCAGATCTAATATTATCACATGGAATAGATGTTGATGCCGTTGAAATTCTGCAGCAGAGCGATGACATCTCAGATCATTATCTAGTCTCGTGTAAACTTCATTTTGCCAAGGCTGCAAAGCCGACTCCGTGTTACAAATATGTTAGACCTATCACTTCTGTCATTAAAGATTGCTTTATTAATAATCTTCCTGATCAGTTTCATCATCTCAGCATCCCAGATAGCTTAGAAGAACTCGATATTGCGACAGAAACTTTTAACTCTTTCTTTTCCAGCACTTTAGACACAGTTCCTCCGTTGCGCTTCAAGAAGATTAAAGAAAATAGTCCAACGCCGTGGTACAACGAGCACACTCGGGCCCTTAAGAGAGCAGCCAGAAAAATGGAGCGCAACTGGAAGAAAACAAAACTAGAGGTATTTCGCATTTCATGGAAAGATAGCACAACTGCATAGAGAGGCCTTAAAAACGGCTAGATCTTTCATTTAAAAGTCACGTGTCTAGTATCTGTAAAACAGAATTCTTCCATCTCAAAAACACATCTAAATTACAACATATGCTCTCAATGACAAATGCGGAACAATTAGTTCATGCGTTCATGACCTCAAGGCTAGATTATTGTAATGCTCTACTGGGTGGTTGCCCTGCACGCTTAATAAACAAACTACAGCTGGTCCAAAACGCAGCAGCTCGAGTTCTTACCAGAACCAGGAAGTATGACCATATTAGCCCAGTTCTGTCAACACTGCACTGGCTCCCTATTAAACATCGTATAAATTTAAAAATATTGCTGATTACTTACAAAGCACTACATGTTTTAGCTCTGCAGAACTTAAGCGAGCTCTTAACGCATTATAGTCCTTCACGTCTATTGCGATCTCCGGCCAGTTAATAATACCTAGAATATCAAAATCGACTGCTGGCGGTAGATCCTTCTCCTATTTAGCACCAAAACTCTGGAAGCGTCTTCCTAACATTGTACGGGAAGCAGACACACTCTGTCAGTTCAAAGCTAGACTAAAAACACATCTCTTTGACCTAGCATTCACATAATACATTATAGACTTCAATAATTCAATGTTAGGCTGCATAGATCAGGTCAGCCGGAACCGGGAACACTTCCCATAAATCCTGATGTACTCGTTACATCATAAGAAGAATGGCGTCTACGCTAATATTAGTCTCTCTGTTTATCCCGAGGTTTACCGCAGTCCGCCGGATCTTTCTCTTTGCTTGCACCTTGGAACCTATTTCAAGGTTAGTGTTCACGAGCCCCAGGCACTGCTGTTGTGCGAGTGAAAACTAAAATTTTCTGTTAGAACGGTGTCGTGTAAGCGGCCCATAAGTCAATAACTAATGATCTTTGCAATGGAAGTGAATCAATCAAAACTAACTTTAGCTGGACAATAACTTTATTCTAGAGCTGCTGTGAAGCCAAATCAATCTCTGTTACTTTAATCTCCTATTATCACTGTAATGCTGCTATATAAATGAAGAGCGCTGCTCAGCCTGGTCATCAGAGAGAAACACACACACACACACACACACACACACACACACACACACACACACACACACACACACACAGAGATTAAGACCATCATATACATGTTACATGTGCATGTATTTTTGATTGATGTGTTTTGTGTAATGATTTGCCTGTCCTCTAGGGGGCGGAAGTGTTCTTGTTTTATTTGATAATAAATTCCCCTATTGAAACGAGATGGTCCTCACTGCAGAACATGAAATCCACGGGGAGGAGTCGGATCTAGATCCAACTCCTCCCACCTTACATATACCTAAACCTACCCATCTCCACCCCCTGATCCCTAAACCTACCCCTAAACCTACCCATCTCCACCCCTTAATCCCTAAACCCACCCCTAAACCTACCCATCTCCACCCCTTTATCTGGATCCAACTCCGCCCCCCGGATCTCGTGTTCTGCATTGAGGTGCTACTGATTGAAACGAGCTTTATTAATGTCCCTCTTTTGTGTTCCGGCTGTGGCTGTAACAATGCACATTAAAGTAAATTAAAGTTAACCACTTTATTAATCCCACAAGAGGCAATTATATTAGAGCAGTGGCATCACATCACAAACTAAAAGAGTCTTCAGTGTTGCATGATCCTTCAGAAGTCATTCTAATATGATGAGTTGATGCTCAAGAAACATTTCTGATTGTTATCAATGTTAAAAACAGTTGTCCTGCTGGACGATGACATCACGGTTTTCTCCAGAGCGGCTATATATATATATATATATATATATATATATATATATATATATATATATATATATATATATATATATATATATAAATGAACTAAATGAATAACTTTTTTACAACAAAAATGAACCATCACTGAACTAACTTAAGCTGGACTATGACACTATTTTATAGATCTGAACAAACTCAGAAACTTTGTTGCATTATTTTCCTGTTATCACTGTTAAGCTGCTTTGAAATAATCTGTATTGTAAAAAGCGCTATAAATAAAGCTGACTTGACACTTTTATTTTTCAGGATTCTTTGATGAATAGAAAAAACAAAAGAACAGAATTTATTGGAAATATAATCTTTTATACGTAAATGCATTTACTATTCATTTGTAACCAATTTAATGAATCCTTGCTGAATAAAAGTATTCAATCCTTTAAATAAATTTAAAAATCTTACTTTTGAACGGTAGGGAATATGAATGTGTGATTTTGAGTAGAAAATGAACTCTAGACGTCACAAAACAGCAAGTTTGAAGCAATGAAACAACGGAAGCAATGATAAAACAGTGAAAAATGCAACCTTATTAATTATGCATGCCCCAGTGCATGATGGGAACACCAGTATCAGAAAGTTGAGTAGGTTTTACTTAATATTATAACGTTGATATTTAAGATTTAAATTTCTACAAGCAAAATCGCTCGCTCTCTTGAGTTGACACTTAAGGCCAATTTATACTTCTGCGTCGAGTGTACGCCGTAGTGTACGTCGTAGGCTACGCACGTAGGCGACGCCGTCGTGAGCATTTATACTTCTGCGAATGTCTGTGTTGCTCTGCAGTTACACCGCCGAAGCGCTAGTTGGCGCGGGTGGGTTTTAATGTTTCACTGTGTTTACATTCCTCGCGGCTGTTTTGAGTTTAGGTTTCTACGAGCAATGGCGACTGGAGGAGTCATACAGATGGCTGTATTTCCGCACTTCTTCAAGCAATCTCTCGGTCACTTGGTCTATTTCCATGGCTCTTCACTGATCTTCGGAGAGGAGGTGCGCGTCAGGGTACGGCGAAGGGTACGACGTATGGTACACGTCAATGCGTATGCTACGCCGTACCTTCTACGCGCACCCGACGCAGAAGAATAAATTGGCCTTTAAGCCCCTTTCACACAGAGATTCCGGAAAATACACGGATAAAGTGACCCGGGATTTGACCCGGGTTCGTTTGATTTTGGTTCATTCACACTGCCAGTGATTTTCCGGAATCAGAGAGTGCGTTCACACACAACCCGTAAAAATGCCGTAAAGACACGTGACATCGATGTGACTTGTAATCTCAGCAGCGTCTTAAGTTTGCTTATGAGCTGCGATCTCTCTCTCGAGAAACCACGCCTGTGCATTTGTTTCTCTGATTCGATCATAAACTTGCGCATTACGTACCGTTTCACAGCTGGAGAACGAGCCCGGCTTCAGCGTCATCACTACGACACGGCATTATTACGGCTTTTGTTCACACAGCGCGCGTTCCGGGACTGAACACGGCAATGTTACTAGGTCCCGACCCGGCATCGATCCCGGCATAAATCCCGGGTCGAGTTTGCGTTCACACAGAAGGCGCTCTGGCAATTTGCCGGCAATTTGCCGGGTTCAAAGCGCTGTGTGAAAGGGGCTTTATTTTGAATAAATAATTACTTCACGACTGCTAAAAAAGCACTATATAGTATGAATGTAATCTGGGCGTACTTCATCCGCCATGTTGTCATTATCATGTGATCTACCAGCGTCGCTTCACTGTCATTCATCAATCCTGTGGCCTCATGGGATAGTAAAGTGTCCATCATATACACACTTCATCTCACCAGAAGTATTAGGTAATCTGGGTACTTTCTGCCTACTATATGAGCACTGTGAACTCAGACATACTTCTTTTGTCACATACTTGTGTTTCGCCTAATATATAGTAGGGAAGTGTGTGATTTCGGACGCAGCCCAACCCAAACACACACACACGCAACCCTCCCCCGGCCTGTGAGCAGATGGGTCGTTGCCATGGTAACGGTGAATATGCGAGGAATGTGCTAGCTCACCGCGGATGACTTAGCGAAGAAAGGGTTCAAACCAGGAGCAGTGGAAACACATGAGCTCAGCGAACACCGATCCAGACCCCCGTCTAACACTACAATCAGGAGAGAATGAGCCTTTCACATGCAGATCCCTCAACTAATCACTCTTCCTCATTAACACTCTGATAAGCTGGTTTGGAAGTCAAACCGTGAGGCAGAACAACAGTGATAAACTGCTGTCTTAATTCCAGCTTGTTAAATGGTGAAGAATCAGTGGCAAAATGCAGTCATTACAATTTAGTGATGACGGTTTATTGAATTAATAATTAATTTGAACTGATTCCGTCAAACATATTTGCATTAGTAATGAAGCCTGTCCTGTATCATATGTAATGCTCAATTTCTGAATGATCACTGTGATCAACACTTCGCTGAAAGACCTGATCTTGTTAGTAATATTTCAGGACGAGCACTTACTGGACTGAAGTGAGTTTACTTGATTCAAATGTGAGTATCAAATATGATCATCAGGCTTTTGAGGAAGTTTATTTGTTCATCTGTCAATCATCATTGTATTGCATTGCATTATATGTTTAAAAACAGAGATTCGATCATAAAACTAAGCATTTGAGTATCATCTTACCAAGACATTATTGGCAGATATAGAGCGACGACTGATATTTATAAGCGTTTTATGCAAGTATCTGCTATACTCTTATGAAGATCTCACTGATTTACCTTACAAGGTCATATAACATCAACGTCTGCAGCAAACTGCATATTTTTGCTCTAAAACTGAGGGTTTTTTCCTCGAGTATGAGCTTCATATTCTCAATATATCATACTTTATAAGCCACAAAACTTTTTTGATGTTTTTTTTTTTTGTTCTTTACATTTTATCTAAAGGTTCAATAAACTGTTCAATATCAGCTTCTAAAGCAAATTGTATATTTTGTGTCTTTGTCCTCGAGTATGAGCTTCATATTCTCAATATATCATTCTATATAAGCCATGCACTTTTTTTTTTAGATGTATTTTTTTTTTTTTATCTAAAGGTTCAATAAACTGTTCAATTAAAAGAAAAAATTTGATTTTTCTGACTCTTACTTCATATCTAAGGCTTTACAGAACTAATATAGCTCTTAAAAGCATGCATTTAAGTCATGCTTTGATAAATCAATAGAAACTAAAGTGTTTTGAGCAGCACTATGCCCTCTCTCTGTGTGCGTGTGCTGAAAGTGTAAAGTCAGGATAAAGCACTACAGAAAGTCAAGGCGATAAACACAAACAGGGATATTTCCCGGTGAAAGAGAGCGAAGAGAAGAGGAAAGAACCGGCGGGGTCAACGGACCATTAACACAGAGTTCATGCCATAAAAACAGGGTCACGGCCCCGTGTCTTTTCTCTCTGGATGCGAGAGGGAGTTCCAGCGGCCCGTCATCACAGCAGAGTCAAGCACAGGCCATTCATGCCATCTGACATCGCTCTCTCTTCAGGACAGAAAGATTACAGTGCAAATGCTGTCTTTTCACTGCGCTTTCAAAGCAGGAGCCGAGAGAAGCGGAGAGGTCAAGAGTGCAGATACAGTCCGGGGTTATACCGGTGTGAAGTGTGTGTTTCAGTCTTCATTTACACTCTCTCTCGGGGTTTATAGTTCATATTCTGACTTCAAGCGAGAGGGTTTGCTTACAAACATTGGAAATGGTTCGCAAATGAACAGCATATATGGCAGATGACTGGCTGACTGGGGGAAAAAAGATTATTTGTAAAAAAAAAAAAATTCATTATGTGCTTCAAAAAAGGGGTGACGAGAACAACAATCGCTCGTATGACTGTGGATATCGAGTGTTTCTAATATACATAGTGTTCAAAAGAAACGAGGATGTGTTAGTTGATCAAAAGTGACTTTAAATACATTTCTTTTGATCTTTCTGTTCATCATAGTATCATGAATAATAAATTGCATCACCATTTCCACAAAAAATATTAACTGTTTTCAACATTGATAATCATAAATGTTTCTTGAGCATCAAATCATCATAATAGAATGATTTCTGAAGGATCATGTGACACTGAAGACTGGAGTAATGATGCTGAAAATTCAGCTTTGATCACAGGAATAAATGACATCTTACCTTATTATTCACATAGAAAACCGATATTTTAAATTGTAAAAATGTCACTATTTTTACTGTAGTTTTGATTACATAAATGGTTTGTTTGTGATTTAAATTAAGCAACATAGTGAGCTTTCTATGGTTTAAAATGGCACAATTCATCTCTGTCAATCAGTTCACTTTCCAAAAATCTATGATTTTTTTCATGCATTAAGTTTTAGTTAAAAAAATGGGTTACACTTTATTTTAAGGTGTCCTTGTTACCGTGTCATAACAGATTTAAGTACTGAGTAATATTAATTAACATGTACTTACAATAGGGTTAGGGTTAAGATAAGGGTGTGTTTTAAGGTTATTTGCATATAATTATGCATAATTTACTGTTATTACAATAGATTATATAGATATAAATGAGATGACTATGTATATATGAAGAGTTCAGATGCAAAAGCCTCTAAGTGCCATCTGAAATTTTCTTCTTGAATGATCATTTTTATCAAGCTTGTATTAAGTTCAGTAATTTCACTTAAATGACAATTAATAGGTCATTTTAAGGAACTTAAATATACGAGCTTGATAAAAATTATCAATCTAGAAGAAAATTTCAGATGGCACTTAGAGGCTTTTGCATCTGAACTCTTCATATATACATATATACATATATATATATATATATATATATAAAGAATTGTGCCGTAAAAACATGGGAACTGTTAAAGTAGAGTATATTTACATATATGAACAATGAATCGAAGTATATTGTATGTTTTAAACACAGTAAAAATAGCCCTATATAACAGCACTGAATAAAACGCTTTTCCTCGTCATCTCAAGTCATAATTTACAGCTTGGAAACTCGGGTCACATGACTTGATTCTTTTAACCTGACTTTGACTTCTTGCATTAAACATTTTTCATCTGAATGCTAAAAATGTCTGTTTGTTTGACATTCTGCGTCCGGCCTTGAACGAAAAAACTCAACTTCTTAAACCAATGCATAAATGTCAGGAAGATCCGTGCCGGATCTCATCAAAAGGCTGAATAACACTGAGCCGACTCAGTGGGTTCCCAGTGTTCCCATTCAGAGAGACTGGGTGGGAATATGCGGACAACAGGAGACTCCTGAAAGCCTTCGCATCTCAATGACATTGAGATACCAGCGGTGAACTTTAACATACTGAGAGCTTTACTGTAACACACACACACACACACACACACACACACACACACACACACACACACAAGCTTCCTGTCAGATAAGGCTTATATGAGACTTTCAAAGGACACACACTGTTAAAACTCATGCATCTGCTGCCAAATCACAGAGTTTCATACGCAGAAGCAAATTCCCATATTTTTAGCAGATGGATCAGTATTGAGCACACACACACACACACACACACACACACACACACACACACACACACACACACACACACACACACACACACGTCACTGCGTCTGCACTGCGACTTCATACCTTGGTGGCGTATTTGTCAAATGGAGAGGAGAAGTGAAACACTGACCCTTCCTTCTTCCCTCAAACCATTTGCTGGCATTCCTGGCAGATGTTGTGTTATGCAGGATGCATTAGAAACCATAAATTATTGACCAGTGTATGTGAAATGACTGACTTCCTTTAATGAGAAAACGGGCTTCCTTTATTCACACCTCGTCCTGCTTTGATTGGTTCAATTTGTCGCCCTCTCTTTCAAGTGCATGGCCAGCCTATAAACCTGGAGTTGTGTGGCACCTTCACACACTTGATCACTTCACACCCCTCCACCCGGCTCATTCGGCCTGTCACACACACACTCACTCACTCACTCACAGACACACTCACATACTCTCAAACACACACACACACACACACACACACACACACACACACACACACACACACACACACACACACACACACACACACACACACACACACACACACACACACACACACACACACACACACACACACACACACACACACACACACACACACACACACACACACACACACACGTCGGATTCCTTTTCAGGAATGTGTGCTGTTTGGCTGCCTCTCCTGAAAAACATACACAATAAACAAATAAACTAATAAAATGATTCATAAAGGTTTTGGGTCGGTAATATTTCTTTATGTCTGTCTAAATCAGCTGTTTTCTATGTGAATATATTGTAAAGTGTAATTTATTCCTGTGATCAAAGCTTTCAATTTCAAATAATTCTGTTCTTTTGAACTTTGTTTATCAAATAATCCTGAAATAAAATGTATCAGTTTCCATAAAAATATGAAGT
>NC_138737.1:39521201-39708701 GCF_965113295.1 Leuciscus leuciscus | reverse complement strand
GCTCAAATCCATTAAACAATGGTTGATTTTAATAGTGCATTAGCAAATGTAAAAAATAACACTGACTAAGATTAATAAATGCACTTTTAAATGACACTATTAAGGTGTCTGTATTACGGTAACATGTAGGGTTAGGGTTATTTGCATGTAATATTGCATTATATATAGTAATTAATACAGTAACGAGGGTCAGCGTTGCCATATTTTTCACTGTTAGCTTACATTAACTAATTTAGTTAACAAAGGGAAGCTTATTGTAAAGTGTTTCCTGAGTCGTGTGTAATCCGGAGTGATCCTCAGAGTGGTTTCTCAGGTCTGGATGTTGACGACGGCTCATTTGTTGGCGAGTGGAAACAGGTTTTAGTTGAGACTATATTTAGCTGAACCTGTATTCCCTGATGTCCTCTGATGCCATTGATGGTCACATGACTTCAGTGGTTCCCCCTCCCCCGTCACACACACACACACCCCTCCAACCACTGAGACTTCCCGCATACCGGAGAGAAACATGCATGAAAAAACAGAGCAACAGAGACCAGAGAAAGAGAAGAGGAAGAGAAGAGGAAGAGGAGACAGAGGGATGAGTGGAGAGAGAGAGAGAGAGAGAGAGAGAGAGAGAGAGAGAGAGAGAGAGAGAGAGAGGAACAATAACAGGGAAGATGGGCGGCAGGAGAATAGGATTAAGAGAAGGAGGAGGAAGAGTCATGTACAATGTTCTTTCAGCTCCCCCCCACCCACACACACACACACACACACACACACACACACACACACAATAGTGTTTTCACATACCACCCTTGAACATATTCAGCCTCCAGCACAATACTGTAGCATTTTCCAATCAGTTTCATTGAGATTGAATCAGAATGGCCCAGTGCTGAGTGTCAGAGCCTCTTGTTCTCACAATCACTGGTTAACAATACAGAGAGAGTGACAGATCAGAGACCAGTGCTAGAGCGAAACCAGTGCAAGACCAGTGCAAGACCAGTGCAAGAGCGAGACCAGTGCTAGACCAGTGCAAGAGCGAGACCAGTGCTAGACCAGTGCAAGACCAGTGCAAGAGCGAGACCAGTGCTAGACCAGTGCTAGACCAGTGCAAGAGCGAGACCAGTGCTAGACCAGTGCAAGAGCGAGACCAGTGCTAGACCAGTGCAAGAGCGAGACCAGTGCTAGACCAGTGCTAGACCAGTGTTAGACCAGTGCTAGACCAGTGCAAGAGCGAGACCAGTGCAAGAGCGAGACCAGTGCTAGACCAGTGCAAGAGCGAGACCAGTGCTAGACCAGTGCAAGACCAGTGCTAGAGCGAAACCAGTGCTAGAGCTAGACCAGTGCAAGACCAGTGCAAGAGCGAGACCAGTGCTAGACCAGTGCAAGAGCGAGACCAGTGGTAGACCAGTGCAAGACCAGTGCAAGAGCGAGACCAGTGCTAGACCAGTGCAAGAGCGAGACCAGTGCTAGACCAGTGCTAGAGCGAGACCAGTGCTAGACCAGTGCAAGAGCGAGACCAGTGCTAGACCAGTGCAAGAGCGAGACCAGTGCTAGACAAGTGCTAGACCAGTGCTAGACCAGTGCTAGAGCGAGACCAGTGCTAGAGCGAGACCAGTGCGAGACCAGTGCAAGAGCGAGACCAGTGCTAGACCAGTGCTAGAGCGAGACCAGTGCTAGACCAGTGCAAGAGCGAGACCAGTGCTAGACCAGTGCAAGAGCGAGACCAGTGCTAGACCAGTGCAAGAGCGAGACCAGTGTGAGACCAGTGCTAGACCAATGCTAGACCAATGCTAGACCAGTGCAAGAGCGAGACCAGTGCAAGAGCGAGACCAGTGCTAGAGCGAGACCAGTGCTAGAGCGAGACCAGTGCTAGACCAGTGCTAGACCAAGACCAGTGCTAGACCGAGACCAGTGCTAGAGCGAGACCAGTGTGAGACCGGAGCGAGACCAGTGATAGACCAGTGCTGGAGAGAGACCAGTGATAGACCAGTGCTAGAGCGAGACCAGTGATAGACCAGTGCTGGAGAGAGACCAGTGCTAGAGCTATTTATATATATATATATGTGTATGTATGTGTGTGTGTGTGTGTGTGTGTGTGTGTGTGTGTGTGGATATATATATATATAATTGATTGATTTCCCACACAGGCCTGCTGTCAGAACAAACACTAACCACTCCAAGTGATAATCGTCCTAAAATGGCCTGTCTGATATATTTATCATTAATAACCTCGCATCTCTACATATCAAAGTCTGTGTATATTTACATTTCTTTTAACTAAGATGTTCAAACGAGGCTGAAACATTAATGTCATATAAAAGCAAAACCGTGAGATATGAAGCAGCAGAGATGTTCATATCTCCTATTCTCTATCAAAACACGTCTTTATCTCTCATACAATAATCTCCTCCAATAATCCAATAATCAATATATAAAAAAATAAAAGGTGTTTACTTCCAATTGATTGTTTACCAAAACCTGAACCAATAGAAACACACAGAGAATCTGAAGCCCGGCTCGAACCCTTCATGGCTCCTGAACGAGCCGTTTGCAGCTTCACACCAGCTTTTGAGGAGGGGAATTGGAGAGATCAAATATGACCTAAAACTAACACTCTGCAGACAGAAAGCTAATATCACATTTACTCATTAGCCGGAGCGTCTGCGCTTCACACTCTCGTGTGTGTGTGTGTGTGTGTGTGTGTGTGTGTGTGTGAAGGAGCGAGAGCAAGGTGATCGCCGCCATTTTGGCAGGACAAGCGCTTGGAGATATTGATTTTAAAACAGTAGTTTTGTTAAAGAGTTGCATTCGGTGTCAAAGTCCAAGGCCGCCCAATCACCGCTTTAAAACGCAATACCGTGTTGACCTTTAATGCAGTGTGTGTGTGTGTGTGTGTGTGTGTGTGTGTGTGCTATTGCACATCATTACAGAGCAAACTGAGATACAATTATGTGAGTAAGCTGATAAAATCTAGAGCTCTGAGGGGTGAAGTTTGGGCTACAGTGATAAACCCACGCGGGGGGTTGTGTGTGTGTGTGTGTGTGTGTGTGTGTGTGTGTGTGTGTGTCGGGGGTTTGAGCCTCGCTGACCCCCGCTCTCATCGCATGAAGACAGCTGCCTTCCCAACACAGAAAACCTTTTCCAGATGGGCCACAGCCCGCATACCACACACACTTTCACCGTAAACTACTGAACACACACAAGAAAACATGCTTTTACAGGCACAGGTTTGGCAGATGCAACGCAACACAACGCAACGCAACTCGCTTTGGAAAATAAGCATGAATTTAATTTTAAATCAGCTCATGCATTCCCTGGGAATCGAACTCATGATCCGGGCGACAGAAAATAACGGAAATTACGGAAACCTCGTGTAAAATGCAAACAATCCTAGATCCTAGACAGCAAAACAACAGGATCGACAGTACACACACACACACACACACACTGCAAAAATCAAACCTTATTTACTAGAGGTCAACTGAATAAACCACATTACAGTATTCCAAACCAAACCCTTCCTCTCAAGACAAAAACTGTATGAAAATACTCAATGTTTGAGGATTAAGAGCTTCTGTTTTCTGTGAATAACTAGATATATGTCAAACAGAGAGACAATCTGAGCCACAAACCAGTTATGATCACGACGATAAATTGCAATATCAAGCAGCCTGTTTTTGTACAGCTAAAATAACTGGAAGATATTCAAAAATGGGTGTTAAAACACACACACACACACACACACAAAATCTTCCCGATGATCCTCTACTCATTCCTGAGGCTTGAAGAGGAGATATCCCAGCGGCGGCTGGAAAAGAACAGAGATCGGTGTGTGTTCTCCTTACCTTCCCACGAATCCATCTCATGTCTCTCCTGTTCTCCCTGTCATCCATTCACACACGTATCCTCCTCAGGAACAGCGTACAGGCCTCATGACTCTCTTCTTCTCTTCTCTTCTCTCACTGATCCGCCTCTCAGCCCTGCTGGTCAGCTTCGGCCCGGTCACATGACCAGGAGTTCAGGCCCCCGGGGTCACGGTGTGGCAGTGCGGGGGGGGGGGGTTATCTGAGTGGAACTGATAGCCCTATTCCACCCTCAGGCTGAACAATGCAACCCTCCCTCCCTCTCCCTCTCCCTCTCCCTCTCCCTCACTCACTCACTCGCTCTACCTTTCTCTCGGTCAGCAGAAGTGCAGGACGGTCAAAGGCTGCAAACCTGAACACAAGACCGGTTCGATTGAGCTGTTCTGTTGTCCGAGCGTGTGCTGAGCTGTCCGGTTTGGAAGCCCTGCTGGTTAAACTACACACAGTTCTTTATATTCAGGATTATACACACACACACATCCCAGCAGGATTCAGTTATAGTGCACACAACTCCACGTTTGTACATGTAAACACTTAAAAACAAGCACTGTTTAAAAAAATCAAAACAAAAAACATGCATTTATACCTGCGTTTAAATGAGCAGCAAAATTCCAAATTAAGTCATTATTGATTTGTTAAAAAATACTTTGGAAATTATGTTCTGTTTTGTTTCATTTTATTATATACATGTAAATACATACCAAAGAAACAACGAATCATTTTTGGACATTACGATGATGGTATCGTGATTTTCTGATTTATTTATAAATTTTCATGATTTTGGGGGGGATTTTGCACTACTATTTATACCTTGGATGAATATACCTTATCACATATAAATAATACTAAATGAATATCCAAAAAAAAAAAAAAAATAGTATAATATTAAAATAAATAAATAAATAAATAAATAAATATACACACGCACACTTTTATAATCGCATATTCTTTATACGTTTTATACGTTTTTACTTCCTTATTCAAAATATTTCTTTCTCTACTTAAATATTATGCAACGTCCAGTGAAAGACAAAATAACTTTGTTGTACTTCACTGGCAATAAAGAGCTTGATATGGTAATCAAACATCATGTTATTACAGAACCGTAGTATTTTTGAAAGAGTCGGTGAGGATCAAGAAGTCGCTTCTTAAAACGCTCGCAGACACAACCCGTAGAAGTAACCTGAGCTGAGGCCTGTTTTTATTCTACAATCTTCATTAATATTGTTGAAGGATACTTCATGGTTACTTCCAGGATTATCTGTGCAGCCAAAACCAGAATGAGATCAGCCCAATCCAGTTCAAGCCCGTATGACAACATTAGCCCTGTGCTAACGCTAGTGACGCCCCTCCCCGAGCCACACATAAGAGGCTTTTCACATTGAAATGCAACAGGAGAGTCGGGAGGGGGTTTGGGAGGAGAACAGGGGTTGTGCTGGACTTTGTCATGTAGAAGTGAGGAGGAGCGGGTGTAGTCGAGGATGAAGTCGGAGGAGGTTCAAGTTTCTGCTGCAGCTGTTGCTGAGTTTGACCCTAAGGCTCCTGCTGAAACACATAAGCTAAACGCATTTAATTATCTTCTGAGAGCTGCGGACACTGGGGGATCACAATGACACGGGCCGGCCTTTTGTTTCTGAATGGCTGCTCATCTCCAAACAGGTCTCAATCATATGAGCTACACCCAAACGTTAAATCAGGGCTCCAGACTAACTTTTTGCCTTGGTTGCACTGGTGCGCCTAACTTTTTTATTTAGGTGCACCAGCACAAAATTTGGGTGCACCCAAATTTTTCCTCGGATGTATCACCTTTAACGCCACAATTTTAAGGTCACCTTTTTATCACGCTCTATACACATTCATATATATTATGTAAATGAATTTAAACAAGAAGGTGTAGGTAAAAACTTTTATTTATTTTTTGAAGCACAATTATTAACGGTATTCCTACTCTTACCGATACAGTACTTTAACTGTATTCTTATGGTTCTTTTTGTTTTATATATAATAAACAAAGATAAACAATAGATAAACAAAAGATAAACAATTAAACAAAGATACACTTTATATAGGCCTACACAGTGCTTTAATTTCAGGAAGGCCTACTACTGTTCAGGCATGGTCTAAAAAGAAATCTAATAAAGTAATAAAATGTAAAATAACACTGTAAAATTTATCATAAATAGATTAATGCTTATCAAAGCTGAAGTTATTCTTTCGAGAGCTGTGAGTGATTTTTCTCTTGTTGTTTGATTTGCAGTAATGGCGCAATCGTCAGCATGTTTATTAGACTGCGGCCCCTTTAAGACCGGGTGCAGATCTAATAGGCTACTGATGCACCATATTCTCCCAACTATTTCCATAACTACGTCCATTTAAGACATAAACTGTTTTTAGTGAATCTCAAAGCCGGTAATTTTGACACGCTTTTGTGTACAATTGATCGTTTAGACGCGCACAATCTGCACATGAAACCGAAAGTATAATTTGCTTGTCTCGGACTGTTTCGGAGCGCGCGCCGCCATGCGAACAACATCTCTTGCGCAGATTTTTGTGTTTTTAATAGCTCTTTCAATTATTAAACGCGTCCCGCAATTTAGCAACAGTAGCTAGACTGCATTTACAACAATCACCGATCGTGCTGATTCTGATTCTGAGTTTTAGGGAGAAATGACAGCGTAATGCTGCGAAGGGAAGAAGTTGCGCGTAGATAGTTTTTAATGGTTTTACCTCAATATTTTATTTTTTATAATCTTTGGAAGCCGAAATTTAAAATAAAATCAGACTAATATAACAGACCTTAAGTGTAACCAGGCTACGTTTGAATGTTTAATTCTGTCCTCCGTCGTCACTCATTAAGCAGGGCTGTCGTGTTGTGCGAGCTGTGGCATCGCGTGAGAGAAGAGTGTGAGTTCCGTCAAAGGAGAACAAACGCCAACAAACGTTCGTGCAGAGGCAGCGGATGCGAGGACGTTAGGTGCACCAGTGCGACCTAGGAAAAATGTTAGTCGCACACTTACAAAATTTGGTCGCATATGCGACCAAATTGGTCGCACTCTAGAGCCCTGTAAATATTGACTCGGGCCTGGCCTCAAACAAGCAAACGCCTGGTTTAGAAACCTTGACTGGTGTTTGATCTGGAAAGATACACTTATTGCCTATACACCTTTTACCAGACTGAATAAGTGAATGAATACATGGTAGAGATGAACACTACAAGAACGCGCCATGAAAAACACAGTTTTCACAAAGATATACAAAGACATTGTTTACTGTAGTTACTAAAATATCAAACAGTACCAGAGCAAAATAAAACAGACACAACCAAACACAAAACACAAGACAAAATTCTAATCACACACACACAAAAAAATGGACTAAACAAAATAGACAAAAAAAAAAAAAAACTACTAAAAACAAAACACTACACAAAAATACAAAACACAACAAAATAAAACACAAAACACACAAAAACAAAACAACCAATCAAAAACCACAAAACAAATTACAAAAAAACCCCCGATAAAAACTAAGCCACAAAATGCAACACAAAATAATACACAACTAAACAAAATATACTAAAACAAAATTTAAATCACAAAGCAAAAACAAACAAAAAACAAAAATCAAACCACAAAACAAAAACAAATGTTTACTAAACAAAACAATGTACACAAAATCAAAATAACACAAACAAAACACAAGCTAATACAAAACACTAAACAAAACTAAACCATTAAAAAAACTCAACAAAACTAAAACTAAATCTATAGAAACATAACACACACACACACACACACACACACACACACACACACACACACACACACACACACACACACACACAACAATGATTCTGACACTGTTTGAAGAAGATCCTGTGATTTATTATGATTTTATGGTGGTAACAATAACTTGTAGTAACTACAGTATTTTTGCAGAACCTGTGATTACCATTGTAAAATTCGTGTAAAGAAAGGAACAATTTGGCAAAGAGAAGCATTCTGCTGTTGGCCTTGATAAGACAAACATGTCTGGTGTGAAGGAAAGAATAAAGGAAGGGATATTACAGCAGAACAAATGCTCTCGGTCCACAGACAGTGTCGTTTCCCAGATTACCATGCGCTAAAGCCTCTCCACCATATGCTCTCGCTCACAACCCGACCTAAAGACCACAGAGACCTCGACAGCAGCGCTTCATCCACGGCTCACTTCAGCAAGCGCCAAAATACAGTTTTGCTGACGCAACTCTATCAAAATTCCCACAAGAGCTATAGTGGGAGATTGAGCCAGAGCAAGACCTTTCCGGCTGTAATTAAAAGCATAACAGCGTTAGGGAAACCACACGGAGTTTCAGGATTTGGCACACAGGTTTACCCCAGCATGAGGCCGGATTGAGTTAATGCTACTAAACCAAACCTCACAGTACACTCGCATCTGAATCAAGATGAACTTACAGACATTTCCAACATAAACCAGATTAACTACAAGAGGTTATTAATACTACAATGATCCCAACTGACAAAAAAATCTTCTAGGAATGTTTATCATTCCCATTAAGTTATAAAATGTTTTTTCTGAATGTTCTCTGAATGTTTTACAAACTTGGTCATTTGAATGTTAAGGGAACATTCCATTGTATCATTCTTCAAACATTCTGCAAACGATACATTTGAATGTTCTCTGAACGTTCCGAAAGAAGTTACATTTAAAAACCGTTAGACGAACATTCTAAAACGTTTACGGTGAAAACATTCCATGAATGATGTATAAGTGATGTTTATGTGCTGATGTTTTGAGAGCATTATTAATAAAAAACACATAACTTTGAACAAATGCTGGAGGAATGTTCAGATAAACTTTATTTTAAGGTGTCATTGTTACAGTGTAATTATACATTTAAGTACTGAGTAATATTAATTTACTACATGTACTTACTATTGGGTTTTTTGTAATTATGCAAAATTTATACCACAAAGATTTAAAACCACAAAACGTAACAAAATAATACAAAACACTGCAAAAAACAAGACATACAAAACAAAAACAAAACAATATACAAAAACAAAATAAACAAAACACAAAGCGCAACAAAATAATATAAAATACAAAACTAAACAAAAAACACAAAACAAAACTCAAAGCACAAACTAGAAAGCAAAAAAAAAAAAAAATCTTCTTAACAAAACAATACACAAAAATAAAAAATAAACAAAACAACACAAAATGATACAAAACACTTAAAACAAAGACAAAATTTAAATCACAAAACGAAAACAAAAAAAGATGAAACAAAACAATTGAAACAAAACTCAAAACAAAACAAAAACAAATCTCAACTAAATAAAACACAATAAAGAAACAAAACAAACAAAACAATACAAAACACTAAACAAAAAATACAAAATAAAACATTACAAAACAAAAGCCACAAAAAGCAAAACAAAACAATACACAAAAACTAAATAACACAAACAAAACGCAATACAAAATAATACAAAACGTCCTACAGTAACTGCATGAAGCACGTGTAACAACGGCTCTGTAAAATAAAGTGTTCTCGAGTGTGTCTTCCTAAGTGTGCATCAAGGCCGGTTCTGTGAGCGCTCCCTGTCAGAGCTGATATGGAGGATAATCTCCACACACGGCCTCATTACAGCTATAATGCATCTGTGAGATTCACAAACCGGCGGGAATGAACGTGGAAACGTCTAATCAATACCGTCACGGGTTCTGCGATGGCGTTTATACCAGAACCAATCACAGCAGAGCATGATGTGTTCAATATCACGACCTTGATGCGTCCTGACCGGCGTATTCCCCGTACGAGGAGCATTACACAACAAAAGCCTTTTCCTCCTCGAACGCCACATTATCACTCAGAGTCGTGTGTTTAAAGAGAGACGGGTTGCTTTACTCTCCCGAGTTCAAATCTAATTAGACCGGCTAGAGTAATTAATCTGATTAAAACATTAGCCTTGTGGGACAGTGCAGCGAGTGAGCGAGGGAACGGGGTTAGTGTGAGCACGGGATTAATGCAACACACACCAGTCTGTGTGCGTTTGACCTTGGCTTGTCATTTTTAATAGGTGATCAAACTTGATGAACAGGAGATTAGCCAATGGGAAGAGACCACATGTCACCCTTGACCTTGCCGTATCCCTCATGACCTTCTGCTAAACACGCGCAGGATGAATGGCATAATCAGCTGCTTTGACCCCGAGGTCAAAGTTCACTGACGTATGTTGCGTTTCAGAGGCACTACGAGTGAATGAGAGTCACTGTTGGGATTCACACACACACACACACACACACACACACACACACACACACACACACACACACACACACACACACACACGGGTGTAATGGTGATATAATGACGAGGACAGGAGCAGGAGCTTCAGTTATTACAAATCCATTCACATATGTACAGACTTACTGACTTGCTGATATAATATTATAATCAAACTTTATTTAGAGTACTTCTTTATTGCACAATGCACATTTATTAATATTAAGCCTGAAATGTGTTTTAATATCACTATTAGTAAGGATAGTATGATCTCTGTATAATATTAGACTTTCATGCAAGATATTTAGAGTGTATCTAAAGTATATTTGCAATAGTTCCACTTTAGCACAATCAAATATACTGAAGTATATCTTTAGTTGAACTTCAACTCTTATTTCTGGGTTATTAAAGTGCTTTAAGTGCAAAATTAGTTGTTCCAGTTTAGTACACCAACAGTACAATTGCAGGGTATTTTTATTAAGTACATACATATGTAAATGTATTCGTAGTATAATTAGTAAAAATAAATGTATTTCAAATACATTTTAGTTTATTTTTCACTAGAAATCGTTAAAATGTATACTTGCACTGCCGGTATTTAGAAGAAAGCTGCATTTATTTGCTCAAATATACAGAAAAATTGTAATATTGTGAAACAATTTAAATACCCATTTTCTATTTTACAATGTAATTTATTCCTGTGATCAAAGCTGAATGTTCATCATCATTACTCCAGTCTTCAGTGTCACATGATCCATCACAAATCACTCTAATATGATGATTTGATGATCAAGAAACATTTATGATTATTATCAATGCTGAAAACAGCTGTGCTGCTGCTTCATATTTCTGAAACTGAGTCTGATTTTGATAAGTAGAAAGTGCAAAAACAGCATTTATTTGAAAAATAATTGTTTTGTACCAATTTACTGTCTTTGTCTTTACTGCCACTTTTCAACTTCAATTTAAGATATCTTTGCTAAATAAAGTAAAGCTAAAAAAATGTGCTAAATAATACTAATTTCTTTAAAAATAATCTTCCTGAACTCAAACTGACACACAATTAATATTTTTTATTAAAAGGTAAAAAAAAAAAAAAAAAAGTTTTACTTTTTCAACAAATAGTTTTCAACTGATTCTTTCGTAGATCTTCACAAACATAATTCCCACAATTTGAGTAAATCCTCATTTACGTCACCCGTCGAGACGATGTTACTTTGGTGGAAACATTTAAATGATCAGAATTTGCAACAATGATCTTCGATACATCATTGAATTTTTCTATAGATTTTTCTAAATATTTTATATATATATATATATAAAATATATAATATATATATATAGCTAGCCCTGTTGCTAGCATCTACATTGTGGGGGGAAAAAATTTAAATTGCAAATAACACAAATATTGTGTCAATGTGTTATTTGCTATTTCTTTGTAATTAATTGTAACAGTGAAAATGAACACAGAATTTTTTCAGTGGTGTTAGTGCTGTGATATCATTTCTAAACATACAATGCCAATATTAACAATGTTTTGTCTTGTTTCCAGTCCAAATATCTAAACATTCTTATATCAAGATGCATTTACTAGATGAGGAAAATGGGGTGAGAAAAATATTCATAGTTCAAACGAAAACAAGATTATTATTTTCTCACCCCATTGGCAGATCATTTGTGTGTTTTTTAACCAAAAACTCACTTAATTTTGTCATTTTGACAAAAAAACAAGACATAATATCTTATGGCATTTTACTCATCTAGTAAACGCATCTTGATTAAAGAATATTTAGATATATAAAAGCATTGTTTGCAGTGTCCAGCAGGGATGCAGATGTAAAGTAAACCCTTTTTTTTAACACAATATTTGCACTAAAGCGTTAGTTTTAACTGTTGACTTTAAATAGCATTTACAAGGAAATCTTGCTGAATTATCACTGATGTCATTTAAGCCAAATATTGGCTAACAATTTCAGAATGCCTAAATATTGACAGATTAATCAGATCAATTACTGACGGATGAATAGATTGACATAGTGCGTGTCATTTCCTGTTTCTGTTCCCTCTCGCTCTTCATTTCCTGTCCTCTCTTCAATACTGCCGTCAAGAGGCCACAAATACACTCATAAAAGTTGATTTCAGTGAGACGAACGCTGCTAAACCAGCAGTCAAACACACACACACACACACACACACACACACACACACACACACACACACACACACACACACACACACACACACACACACACACACACACACACACACACACACACACACACACACACACACACACACACACTGATCGGTTACAGCGCTGCTAACTCTTCATAAGCGCGTGATGAATGATGAATGATGATTGGGTTATGTGGGGTCATGGAGGATTGCATTACCTCCTCTCCTCTGTTCAAGGCTTGGGTTCCTGATCGATCATAACCTCAGCACTACTGTTCCCTGAAGAAGACAATCCAGGACAGAAACATCTGAAGCTCAGTTCAACACGCATTTGCCTAATTATAATGGAAAATGCAAGAAATATACATTTCCAATCTTACACACTGCAAAAAATGCTTTCCTTACTTGGTATTTTTGTCTTGTTTCCAGTCCAAATATCTAAACATTCTTAAATCAAGATGCATTTACTAGATGAGGAAAATGACATAAGATATAAATCAAAATTAAGTGAGTTGATGCATAAAAAAAGCAAAATTATCTGCCAATGGAGTAATAATCTTAATTCAAACAGAAACAAGATTATTTTTATAACCCCATTGGCAGATAATTCTGCTTGTTTTAAGCAAAAACTCTTCATTTTTCTTTATTTCCCCAGAAAACAAGACGTAATATCTCATGTAATTTTCCTACTTTAGTAAATGGATCTTGATTTAAGAAATGTGTGATATTTGGACTGGAAACAAGACATAAATACTGTAAGAAAAGCATGTTTTGCAGTGCAGTGGATCAAGTGTGGATGGAAGAGCCTAGAATTCTGTATCCACTCTCTCAAACACACACACACACACACACACACACACACACACACACACACACACACACACACACACACACACACACACACACACACACACACACGATTTAAAACCTTCAACTCTTTCATCCTCAAACTAATCCTGAACTATATTTGCAGTGTGTTTCTTTTCTTCTTCTGATTTTTCTTCAGATGTGTTATATATTCATGCATTATAGACAATAAATCAAGTTTTCCTTCAAATGTGACGCACTGTAGACTGAAATATATGCAGGATATATTTTAAAATGCTTGTACAATAAGGTCTCATTTGTTATAACATTAGTTAATGCATTAACTCACATAACAATGAATAATATATTATTACAGCATTTATTAACTTTTGTTAATGTTATAGTTAATAAAAATGTTCATGTTAGTTCTCAGTGGATTATCTGATGTTAACAACATCAACATTCAACCTTGAAAATATATGAATAAATGTTTAACTTAACATTAACTACCATTACTCAATGCTGTAAGTGCTGTTTATTGTTAGTGTGTGTTAACTAATGTTAACAAATGAACCTTATTGTAATGTGGTAACAAATATTTTCAAAAATATACAAAAATGAAAATAATTCTATGTATATATATTTTTATTTTATTTTTTTATTATTATTGTTATTATTTTTTAAATCTTTTTTCAGTATGGCAAGAGTGTAATCTATTGTAACATGTCCATGAAATATGAAAAATATATAAAAATGGCCCCCAAAAAATGCATTGGTAGACAATATAGTACGTAAATATATATTTTTAAATTTATTTATGTATTTTATTTTATATTTTGCAGTAAGGAAAGAGTTGTATTCTATAGTAACATGAAGAATTTTGGTTAAAAAAATATAGGAGTAAATAAACAGTATATTTAATAAAAAGCTTATATTTAATTGTCTATGGCATATAAAATATATGTTGAAGTGGGATTTATTTAAAATCCTCTTAGTGGTTTTGTTTAGCAGTAAATGCACTGAAACACAGATGTGGAGAGACTGTACATCTTCAAATCATTTGGCCCTATATTTATCTCAATAGAGTTGTATAGTTTTGACAAAAAATTATTTCTCTAAATCATTTCTTTTGAGAACAAAACAAAATCCTATCGGTCTCTAACTTTAGTTTGAGCCTCAATCACGAGTCACAGTCATGGGAGAAGATGTACATTTCATATAGAAATATAAACATAAATCAGAAAAAACATTAGCATTACACAATTCCATATATTATGTTTTGTTGCATCTAAAAAAATGCTTCATCACTTTCTCACTAAAGCTCCTCTTTATATTCTTAAAGAAATATGATATAATGATATGATATATTATAGGGATTTAAAAAACATGATCCCCACTTAAAAATACATTAAAATAAACTAGACCAATGTCTCTGTTGTCACTGGACATGAAGTCAGAGTTCACTGCTGGTCCACTGGCACAGTTTACCCCGAATCATCTGACATTTACTCCACAGATCTAGACCTGACTGGACATTTAAGTTCATTATACCGTTAAAAATGATACTAAAATAACACTAATAACACTGCAATAACAAGTTCGTCTTTCGAAATATTTTTAAATTATGTTTTTATAATTTAACAATATAATATTCAGAATTTAATTAGTTTTTCAACCTAAATTTAACATACCACTCAAAATAACAAAATTATAAAAGAGTCTAATATAATCTTATCCTTTAAAATTAGAATGATTTTGTTTTCCGTAACACTATTTTCAGTGCCCTTGTTACACAGGTCACATGTAGTTACCATAGTAATAACAGTAAATTATGCATAATTACATGCAACTAACCCTATAGTAAGTACATGTAGTTACTTAATATTACTCAGTACTTAAATATATAACAAGGACACCTTAAAATTAAGGGTTACACTTTATTTGAAGGTGTCCATATTACAGTGTAATTATACATTTAATAACTGAGTAATAATAATTAACTACATGTACTTACTATAGGGTTAGGGTTTGGTTGAGGGTTAGTTGCATGTAATTATGCATAATACATGTATTGTGTACAATTACATGTAACAAGGACAATGTAAAATAAAGTGTTACCAAATTAAGTATAATCTTTTTTCTTTAAAAATTATTCTGTCATCAAAAAAAAATATTGTTGTTCTGTTGTTACTTTTCAAAAAAATAAAATAAACTAAAGTCAGTAATGTGTGTGTTGGTCCAGCAGAGGGCAGCAGTGAACTACACACAGAAGAGTTCACACTCACTTCCTGTCATGTGACCACTGTGAGTCTTCCCTACGGAGTAACATCATCTCAGTTTAGCTGTGGGTTAGGCTCGGGACTGTTCCCGTTAATCAGGTGTTAAGAAATCAGGTGATTTCCCTCGGGGAACTTCACCAAAACCGTGACTCACGTTCATCATGATGCATCAGAACTCGACGACCGAGAGCAGTGTGTGACTGACACACAGAGCTGTGTTTACTCTGTGTTTGGGGAATGTGTGTGTGTTCACCTCTCCACCCTGAGCACAGGAACAGCCCCGGGACACACTCATATAAATCACCTGTACGACACGGTCCTTCACACACGCGCACGCACACACACACACACACACACACACACACACACACACACAGGAAGCTGAGTGTTAAGGGTTCAGTGAGGTTCTATATTAAAGATTAAAGAACTCTTTCTAAAGAGACGATACATCCAATAAAGAATAAATGAAGACAATAAATAATGAATATCGTTCTCTATAAAAGGTTCTAATCTATGATCAGCCAATATATCAGTATAAAGAATGGTCGGTCGACCCCTGACCCGACATTGTTCTTTAAAACTTCTCGTTTTCGGCTCGTAACTCGTGACTGGCGTTTAGTGTCGCTCTTTCCTCTCGTCCTACACCGGGTCAGAGGTCACCTTTCAACTGATTTATTCTAATCAAATGTATTCATTTATTAGTTATTTAAATGGAATATTTATTTATTTTAATATTTTTATTTATTTTAATCATGTTTTCATTTGTTTATTTCAATCAATTTATTGTATTCTAATTGATTAATTTATTATGATTTTTTTTTAGATAATTTATATATTTAAATGTTTTTTTTTAAACCAAATTTATTTAGATAGATTAAGCTTATTTCTATTACTATTACTTATTTGTTCATTTATTTTACACTTCTTTTCTCTACATTTCCCCGGACCCCAGCTCTCCCTTGTGGCTCCCCGGACCACAGCTCCAAAAATATTTATTTTATTAATATGTTTATTAAATGATACGTCGTCATTGATTTGTGTTGCTGACATCTGATTTGTGTTGATACTTTGCATTATGTGAACAGCCCCTCTCCTGAACAGATGTTGGTGGATTCGGTTTATATACTTTCCTCAAAACTGGTTTTCCTTTCGATCGGATTTGTCAGACCAGTCCCTCACACACACACACACACACACACACACACTCAGCGGATGATGCTGTCAGAGAGAACCAGGTGAGTGTATTCCTACAGTTTAACACTGCGCTTCTCAAACCTGTCCAGAAGTTGTGGAAATGAAGTTAGTGTGAACGGCCCTTTATTGAATCTCTCTTTTAGTGCTCACAGAAATGTAAGAGTCAGAAGAGGAAAACTGTGTGTTCATTCGAGTTTGAGCAAATGTCTTTATTCGGCTCCAACAGGACTGTGTGTTCACTAGTGAGGACGCATCATATATCGAGGGTCATGTGATTGTCTTGGATATTCAGTGACACCTTGATCGTCAAATCTATATGACTTCTTTTAAATCTACTGTCACACTTACATGCATTCAAGTGTCAGTATAATCAAACCAGAACAAGAGATGGACTTTTCAGAGTTTACACTGTACATTTAAAATTAAATGTGTACTTCTGTTTTTGGAAATGTGAAATTGCACAATATATGTAATATGCATCCTGCTATATTGATGACACATTGATACATTGTTTAAAATGTTCATCCTTTTGCCTTTGAAAGGTAAGAGTCTTTATTTAAGGGTAATTTTTTTTCTGACACTGTGCTCTGATTGGTCGGCTGGAGCAGTGTGTTGTGATTGGTCGAGCGCTTCGAGTGTGTTTGGGAATGTCCCGCCCCTTACCATAACCGCCAGTTTAACACACTACTAACTAACTCAACCAGGCCCCGCCCCTTTATTGTGCGTATTAATTATTATAATGAGGAATATTGTGACGTGTTCCTGGAAGAAACTCAAGACTACAATGGAGGCGTTTCAGGAGTTCAGAAACACTGACACTGATATAGAGAAGAACTGGAGCTTTTCGTGTTCAAACAGCAACATTACACACTAAACACAGATGGAGAAAAGCATCACAGGTCCTCTTTAAACTTTGAAGCATGGCAACTTTATGAGTTCATTTTAATTTAGAGACTATTTGGAATATTTATACAAACGTAGGATTTGTACAATAAAGTGATTAGGAGTTAACCATCTAAAAATGTCATGTGGTGCAACCATTAAAAGTAATAAAATTTTCCTTACACTATTAATTCATAAATATTAATACGTTTTTAGGGAGTCAAAGCACATGCCTAAACTAACCTTGCCTTCTCATAAAAAGGTCAAACAGATATTGTTAGACTTATTGACCTTGACACACCGTCATGAGGGTCAGCAGGGCATCTCTACCATTTCAGAACAGCTCATTATATTAATAGCCTATTATTATTTAGCACTATTATTAGCATTAATATGCTTTTATTTCCTGAAAAAAATTAGCATCTTGTGATTTTTCTTCATACTTTCTTTGCTCTGTCTCATTGGCGCTTGACTCAAGCGTTCCTGATTGGAAGCGGTCTTTAAAGTCATGAATGAATGGTAATGAGACTCTGAGATCTGCAGGTGTTGCTGTTTGGTTCACGGCAGCAGGAGTGTGTGTGTGAGAGAGTGTGTGTGTGTGTGTGTGTGTGTGTGTGTGTGTGTGTGTGTGTGTGTGTGTGTGTGTGTGTGTGTGTGTGTGTGTGTGTGTGTGTGTGTGTGTGACGCTGCCAACACTGCAGGATTCTGGGATGCGTCTCAACTACTCGGATTCGGACTGACAGCCAGCGTCTGACTCAACACTGTAAAACTACTTTAACATAACATGATAAATGTGGTTATGACTGATGAATAATTAAAACGGCAAATCAAATATTTATTAAGCTTCTCTGTCACTAACAGTAGTTAGTGGATCATCTTCACCTTATTAAGTGTTGAAAAAAGGACAGATTACTTCTGGCATGATTACCATGGGAAAATCTGCATTGAGAATGTTAAATTCAGCTTACTCTATTACTCAGATATATTTTATTTGTGATTATGCTATGCATGCATTATGCATATTCATATTCCATTTAAAATGATACAGTTCAGGAGTAGTTCACCCCAAAAATGTATTTATTCACTCTCATGTCTTTAAAAACCTGCATCACTTTCTTCCTTCATGGAACTCAAAAGGAGAGATTCTGCAGAATGTCCAAGCTGCTCTCTTCCATCCATATAATGAAAGTGAATGGTGACCATGGGGCTGTGAAAGAAGTGTTTAATTGTATAGAATGTGCACTTGTAGTTAGGGATGAACAATATATCGGACACCATATCAGTGTCGGCCGATAAATGAAAATTTTTAATGTCATCGTTATCGGCCCAAATTTGTCCGATATATTAAAGCCGATAAATAAATGTATTATTTCCTTCAGCTGAGACACTTCAGATGTGCACTGTTCAGCATGATGGATTTAAATTGCTTGAAATTTGATTGGATTCACAAAAAAAAAAAAAATAATAATACAGTAAATTGCAACACGTGCAGCGCAAGTCTGTCATATCGGCTACATAAAATTATAATGAGAACATTATAATTGTGTGTTTGGGACGTGGCTTTTAATGGTAAAGCTTTGGTTTTTGTAATCAGGCTCTCAAAAATTACATTTAGATTTATCGGCCAATATATCGGTTATCAGCTTTGAAATATAAAGAATTATTGGTATCTTTGACTGTTTGCCCTTTTGAACTAACGATTGCTTGTTCAGTGCCATGGCTGCTGACAATACGCTGATTTCACGCAGCCGCCATTTTGAAATCGAAAGTGAGGCTCCGGTGGGAAGAACCCCGGAAGTAAAGATAAACAACAATGCCTTGGATTACCAACCTGAAGCTGCTGCCGCGATTTACACTATTGGATGTTAATATCCAATATAGGATATGTATATAGTTCATACCTGCTTCGTTTTTTACATTCTGAATTATATATAAAAAAAATATTTTATTTATAAATGAATTTCACTGTATATAGTCTAAAGTATGAAAGAAATGTTTGTACATTTTTAGAATTGACACAACATCATTAAACACAACAATACTATCACATTCACGACTCTCCTGTGATTAAAGGCGACACTTCCGGTTTTCTTCCCACCGGAGCCTCGCTTTCGATTTCAAAATAACGGCTGCGTGAAATCAGCGTATAGCGTTATTTATTTGCTATCATCTTTGTGCCAAGTCTGACCACCAAAACTTTAAGATTAAACAAGACGGTTCATTCATATTATTATAAAAATGGGAGAAAGTGTAAAGCTCGGCTAAGTCCCGCCTTTTAAGTAAAAGAGCCAATCGTCAACTGTAAAGTCATTGTGTCACTGTAGAAGCTCTGGTTGCCATAGAAACATGGCGCGCTTGAGACTGCACATTCGCATTAGCTCGCTGGAGCAACCTGAAGAACCCTAATTTTACAAGTTGCAAGTTACAAAAAACACACAAGCAGTGCTGAGTGACTCTGATCACGGCCGGGTGTTCTCCAAGTCCGATCCACTCGGGTGTTACACACAATATTAAACAGACCCGGGACCCGGCGTAAAAGATTGGGACACGACCCGGACCCGGCTGACCATTTAAAATGTAGACCCCGTTCAGGTCCTCGGGTCTCGGGTGCAGACCTCTGACGTAAACACAGTCAGTTATGTTTTAAGTGAACAAACAGTTGAGAAAGAAAACGCATGTGTAACAGTATAATGGATCTGTGCGTCAGGTCTTAAAGTGACAGCAGCCTAATATTCCTGCTGCCAAAAAAGATCTTTATGGCAGTTTTTCCCCATGGTGTCGATGTCAATTGTGGCCAGTGAAAATGCTGAGTGGCAAGTAACCTTAGGCCATGTCCACACTAAAACGTTTTCGTTTGACAACGTACATGTTTCTCTCCGTTTTGGCCTTCCGTCCACACTGAGACGGCGTTTTTATGAATGAAAAAGAAGCTTTTTTGAAAACGCACTCCAAAGTGGATACATTTGAAAACGCCGTTTTCACGTTGCAGCGTGGACTGTAGTGTGGACTGTGTAGTGTGGACTGTGTAGTGTGGACTGTGTAGTGTGGACTGTGTAGTGTGGACTGTATAGTGTGGACTGTATAGTGTGGACTGTATAGTGTGGACTGTAGTGTGGACTGTAGTGTGGACTGTAGTGTGGACTGTAGTGTGGACTGTATAGTGTGGACTGTAGTGTGGACTGTAGTGTGGACTGTAGTGTGGACTGTAGTGTGGACTGTATAGTGTGGACTGTATAGTGTGGACTGTAGTGTGGACTGTAGTGTGGACTGTAGTGTGGACTGTAGTGTGGACTGTAGTGTGGACTGTAGTGTGGACTGTAGTGTGGACTGTAGTGTGGACTGTAGTGTGGACTGTATAGTGTGGACTATAGTGTGGACTATAGTGTGGACTGTATAGTGTGGACTGTAGTGTGGACTGTAGTGTGGACTGTAGTGTGGACTGTAGTGTGGACTGTAGTGTGGACTGTAGTGTGGACTGTAGTGTGGACTGTAGTGTGGACTGGGAAACCGGTGGCATTTAAAAAATATGACATAAATGTAGTCATGTGACGCATATTGTACCAATAGATATTCATGTTTATACCAGTATTGTGCCTGTTATGTGCTGTTCACTTTTACACTGTTGCTAAAAATATTCTACATTGCACACTCTTCATATCACAGTCCTGCAAAGATGATTTAGTCGTAGCAGTCGTGTTTTAGACCAAACATATGGTGACTGCGTGCGACCTGGACCGCATCAGTGAATGCGGAGATATTTTACTAAATAAAATGATCCTGTCAGAAAAATTGCGCGATAACTTCATTATTTATTTTTCCATCTGAATCATATCAGTGATCTTTTGTGGGGTTTTTGTGCGCAGTAAAGGTGAATTTAGCGTTTTCAGGCGTTTTTCAAAAGTTTCTCATCCACACTGAAACGCCCGAAAACGCCTGAAAACGCTAGTGTGGACGGAGAGCATTAATAAACGAAAACGCCGTTTTCAAATGTATCCGGATTAATGTAAACGTAGCCTTAGTTAATGTCAAGCCCTGATGAGACATAGATTGCATTTATGATGTAACCTATTGTTTTGTCTTTTTTGGATCCCTGGTCCCCATCCACTTCCAAACTAAGGAAACAAGCAGCGTGAACATTCTTCTGAACTTCTCATTTACTGTTCAACAGAAAGAAAGACAGTCGTATGGGTTTAGAACAAAATGAGGGTGAAAATGTGACAATTTGAACCCTTTAAACGATCCAGCACAGATTCACACTGGAGAAATTCAGACCATGTTTAATAAAAAAAATAAAAATTGAATTCCAAATTCTTAAACCAAGGAGACATGAAGGTTTCTTCTGTCAGATAAGCGTTTCCATCACTATGTCAATTGAAGTTTAAAAATGTCAGATGATGTTGAACCTTCCTTTCACGGTTCGATGCCGCCATTGACATTTCAACAAAGAACAAAGAGCCCTTAACGAATGAGCGAATATAGCGCAAGAACGCATGCGGCACATCGCGCGACGCTGATGTTTGGACACGCAGAGACCTCGTCACTCTGTAAACAAAGGGTTAATCACTTAAAGAAAAAGAGAGGGACTCCAGAGGTCACAAAAGATCAAGCCTTCTGCATTCATGACCTCAATACATAACACTCATCCACATCATCCCCCATCTCTCCTGGACTCTCGCTGTCTTCCCTCCCCCTCCCTTTTCTCCTCTTTTTCTCTCCTCCTTTTTCTGTCCAGCCCTCCTCTACTTGCTCCAGAACTGTCAGATCACATTAGCGTGTTTCACGCTCCACGCCTGCGGAAAAAACAGCCGTGAACCTCGCCGCGATTCTCTTGCTCCAGTTCCCTCTCTGCACTCAGCGCTGCTAAAATACCAACATTACTTTATTCATGACGAGGCCTTGCACACGGAGCTAGCATCGCCCTGCTAAAGGCCACAGCGAAGCACACACACTAATGTGGAGGAGTACACACACT
This sequence comes from Leuciscus leuciscus, assembly GCF_965113295.1. Classification (NCBI taxonomy): domain Eukaryota; kingdom Metazoa; phylum Chordata; class Actinopteri; order Cypriniformes; family Leuciscidae; genus Leuciscus; species Leuciscus leuciscus. The sequence goes on along the minus strand of NC_138737.1, from coordinate 39,686,249 downwards.
GCGTGTAATTGTATCTCTTCCAACCCTCTGTTAATCCCTAAGCCAGTCTGTGATCTTTAACTCTGAAACACGGCATCAGCGACTCGGAGTCGACGAGGTCTACGATTTTCCCTGAGTCTGTGTATTCACTCAAAACATTTATTTTTGCTGCCTGATCAATTTAACTAATACAATGATACAATGTAACACAGTTGTTGAACATTTTGACACGACTTGATCTATTTAAATTGGACATTTACTTATAAGGCGCCTCTATCATGCTTTTCGAATATCATCTTTCATGCCGTGTGTATTAAAGCTGTTTGTGAATGTAAAAGGTTTCAAAGATCAAACTGCATTACAAATAAAGTTATCGTCTGCTAAAATAACTGCCTGAAACGAGTCGTCAGTAATTCCAGGCTCACTTCCTGTTACATTCCTACGTAACAATGTAACACATTTGCATAATTCCAGCCTGTGGTCTTGATTGGCTGATCAGCGTCTCTTAGCTCCGCCCTCAAACACTGTAGTGTATCTGAGACTGGAAGAGTTTGGTTCGTGTTGTTCATGTCGAGAAGACGCTGTTTTCTGAGATTGATACGGTAAAACCCACACCATCATTACTGTTCGTATCACTGTGTGTCAAGAGCTGAGATTCAGATATGATAATGAGTGTTTGGTTTCTGACCAATCACAGCAGAGCAGCTCTCAGAGAGGCAGGGCTTAGAGAGGCTGAATCCTTGATCGAACCGTTGCTATAATGGATATTATGAGAAAATTAAAGGTTATTTTGACCTTGGATGCATGTAAACCTGTTGTAGGAGACTCCGAAACAACATGAGGAACCTTTAAAATAGCATAATGGGGGCACTTCAACTAATTTATTTTATTTGGAAAAAAGACATTTTTAAATGAATATACATTTTATAAACATTATTTAAATATGTACAAGAAGACTATAACGAACCCACTCAACCAATTATTTTGCTAAAAGGCTTCATTTAATTGCACGGAAAAGTTTTCCTCAATTGAATTGCTTTCTTTAAACATTTTTAAAAAGCCAATTTCGTTTTAAAAACCTGTCAATGTCAAGTTCATACTCACAGTCTCATTCAAAAGCTTTCATTTAAAAAAACAAGACATTTATATTTTTAATTAGCAAGGACACATTAAATTGATCGAAGGAGACAGTAAAGACATTTATAATGTCACATAAGATTTATATTTCAAATAAATACTACTACTTTTGAACTTTCTATTTCTTAAAGAATCCTGAAAAAATTGTATCACAGTAAACTGTTTAAAAATAACTGTTGTCAACATTGATTATCATAAATGTTTATTGATCATCAAATCATCATATTAGAGTGATTTGTGAAGGATCATGTGACACTGAAGACTGGAGTAATGAAGCTGAAAATTCAGCTTTGATCACAGGAATAAAATTACACTTTAACAATATATTCACAGAAATCAGCTGTTTAAAATTATAAAAATATTTCACAATATTACAGTTTTTATTTTTTTATCAAATAAAAGCAGCCTTGAGCAGAAAAGCAGCCTTGATTTTTTTTTTTTTTTGGGGGGGGGGGAAGGTAGTAAATTTTTTCATTCACTCAAGCATAAATGTGAGAAAAAATAAGCAAATACTATTGTGTAGGGTCCGGATGTGATTATGTTGTTAATTTTGTTCAATTTAACATTTTTACATTCATAAAGAAAATGAAAGTCTTACTTGCAAATGCAATTGCCCTAAAACTGTGAATGGTGGCAATGTGTCTGCAGTGGAGATAAGAGTGTTTTCTGTGCAGTTGTTATGGTGTTATTCTAGTGTCCAAACTTCCATCAGCCAGACAAAAATCATAAATCACAATAAAGCCCACCTCCCCACAACAAGCCACACAAATGAGGCATTGTTCATGTCTGCAGCATGGACCAGCTACACGCACAAACGGTGCGGCCACATTCACCGGTGTTCAGCAAACTTTCACAGGGAAATCCAGTCATTTCAAACAGAATCCACACGATTGGGAATTTAGCCTGTGGACGAAAGATTTGCCCAAGCAGATTTCGCATCGGGTTCAGTCGGTCACGCAAACTCACAGCGTTGACCAACAGAAAAGCTGCTTGCTTTGGAAGTGTCTTTATTCATACTGACGATAGATAATGGACCTTTTTTGCCTTTGTAATTTTGCTTCTTATACATTTATGGGTCTATCCCCACCACCACCTCCTTCACTTGGAAGGACTATCTATCTATCTATCTATCTATCTATCTATCTATCTATCTATCTATCTATCTATCTATCTATCTATCTATCTATCTATCTATCTATCTATCTATCTATCTATCCATCTATCCATCCATCCATCCATCCATCCATCCATCCATCCATCCATCCATCCATCCATCCATCCATCCATCCATCCATCCATCCATCCATCCATCCCCACATGTTAAAATGCCCAACTTTACAGCAGAAATAACACGTTTACAGCCTGGTACAAAAAGTGGTTTTGGTCTATATCGCTAATTTTGCCCTTCATGACGACTGTGAGGGGGGTGAATATTTTTAAAACTCATCCATTTAAATTATATTAAGCCTTAAAGTTCTGCATAATTAAGGGCGTGGCCACTTGAGTGACAGGTGGATTGCCGCTGATGTCACTGCTGTCTGTTAGCTTCACATCACCTCAGCTAATACGCCTCACTGCACATTTACGGTTACCCGGGAGTGACGCTGCCAAGATGGCGATGGTCGGCTCCGCCCACTTTTGGTTACAGTCCATGTTTTATTCTCAGCTCTCGGTTTGAATCATTAAAAAGAGCTGAATTAAAACACGGACCTGAGGAATATCTCATCCCGCTCTTGTGTGCTTGTTTTAAATCACGGCATCTAGTGTTTTATACAGTCTACGGGTGCGACTCCCGAGAGGGCCGCTTGAAAATACGCTTTTTTTGTAATTCCACAAGGTGTCACTAACCAGTGTTGCAGAAACTACATACATCACCTTTAATATAAAGCGGGACCTACTTTCCCATTTTTCTTATTTTGAGGTCTTCATAGTTTCTTGACACAAACGGCCCCAGCCGATGGCTTTCTTTTCATCTCTCCTCCAAGCTCTCAGTTCTTTGACAGAGGAGCGGTACGAGACTCCACTGATCTGGCTTCTAAAATGACAGGCTCTGTAGGCTCAGGGTGGAGTGTAATGACACTGTGTGTGTGTGTGTGTCTAACGCTAACATTACAGCTCCTCGTCTACAGGAACTGAGAGGAGGCCAAGCCTGTTATTAGCTCTGGGACGTCCTGTAATCATAACTGGGCTGGACACTGAGGCGTGTTACTTCACAGCAGATTACAGATACAAGTAACTTTGCAACTACATGTCAACTTATTCTACAAACCCAGACCCTAACCTAACAGTCTACTAATACTCTAATGAGAGTTAACATGTAGTTGTAAAGTTACTTATACTGTAGTTAAAGTGGACTATCAATATACATTTCTGCCCTATAAACAACATAGACTATGATTTATGTCATTCCAAACCTATAGGAATTTATTTTCTCTATGAAACACAAGTAGAGACATTTGGCAGGATGTTCACGAAGCATTTTATTTTTTTTAATACAATGAAATAGGGCTGTGAAACGATTAATCACATCCAAAATAAAAGGGTTTACATACTATATGTGTGTGATACTGTGTATAATTTTGTATACATAAATACACACACGTGCATGTATATATTTAAGAAATATGTTATTTTTATATAAAAAATTTATATTTATATATAATATAAATTATATATAAATCTATATACAGTATATACATGCAAATATTTATTAAATATATACATGTAATTATATAAAATAATTATACACAGTACACACACATATATTATTATGTAAACACAAACTTTTATTTTTTATGCGATTAATCGCGATTAATCGTTTCACAGCCCTAAAGTGAATGGCGACCAGGCCTGTAAAGCTTTGAAAAATTGTCGTTTTCAAAACGTCATAGGGTTTGTTGGCTTATTTGTGTGATTTGGTCACCATTTACTTTCATTGTACGGAGAGGAGCTGCATGAACATCCAAAGAAGAAAGAAAATCATAAAGGTTTGCATGTTTAGCTCATGTTTTAAGCTCATATTTTAAGCTTGATTAAGCTCATCATTCATAATCGCATAATCGTATGTGGCGTATGTAAACACTTTAATGGCATCTATTTCACTCTGACTGAAGTTTGCATGTGACGAACATGGTTTTTTGGATGTTGTAGAAACTTTGTGCTAACAATGTTGTGCGACTATTGTGAATATTTCATATTTTAATTAACAACATGGCAATAGAGTAAAAAATGTAATCAATTATTTGGGTTGTTTAATAGATAAAATAACAGGTGATTTTATGGCTAGAATGGTATTTACAAAAATATGTAGTAAAATTAGATTTTTAGTGAGATAAGCCGATTTATTGGATGTTTATTCCTTAAAATTGTTGTCAGCTGCCTTGATTCAACCCCATGTTGATTATGCTACATCTTTTGGTATAGTAGTTGTTCCCAGGCTATGAAAGATAAATTGCAAAAGGCTCAAAATAAATTAGTCAGAATATTTTCAAAAGTTCATCCATGAATGCAGTTTTAGAAGGTTTTTTTATTGGGTATGACACAGAATTTTTAATAATGTGGTTCCAAGATATTTAGACATTTATGTTCATATGGTGAGACAACGGCATTCCTATGACACTCGGGGTAGTCATTTGAATATTTGTCCATGTAAAAATTTTAACATTTAGTGGGGAAAAATATGTTTTTATACACTAGTGCATGGAATAAATTACCAGCATCAATAAAGGGTGTAAAAGATTTGTGGAGTTTTAAAAGATCGGTAAAAAAAAGATATGCTAGTTAGTTTGCTTTGTGGTGTTTAAATTGTTAAATTGTGATTGCATTGTTTAAAATATGAATTGTTTATTTATTTTTTAATTAGTATTTGATTAGGAGAAACTGTTTGTCTGTCACTTATAATCCTTTATATTAACATCGAGGGCCGCAATGGAAATAAGCCAATGGCTTTAATGTGTTTTTATCCTCGACAGTTTCTTAAAGTGTAGTGTATGGGACACTTGCTATTTTGTACAGTTTGTAAACTTGTCAAATAAATGTAAATTAAATTTCAATTTTAATATAATGCAATATATTGACGGTCGAAAACATCAAAATTAAGACATTTTTAGGCGTGTAACCGAAGAAATACAATACATCCATAGAAATGTGTTGTGCATTTGACGTCAGTAGATTAAAACAGTGGCCAGTGTGTGTGAGTTCTGCAGTGAAGCAGAAGACAACAGTGTCATTATTCAGCTCAGGTTTACAATGACATCAGGGTGAGTCTCTGATGACAGAGATTTCATTTTGGGAGGTTTTAGGTTTAATGTGTCTACAAGATTCTATTGCTTAGTTAAGAAAATAAACTTTAGCTCATGCTCACTGTAAAGTCTCGCCTCTAGAGATGAAAAATGAGGCCGATCAGAGTTTGTTGTTGAGTGATAGTCACTGAGGCGTTGAACGGCAGATTTGCTGACGCACTCGATGGAAGTCTGGCATGTTTAATCTCTCATTCGTCAGGAATGCAGACCAACCTTCATTCTCAACATGAAACTATAGTGTTAATCATGCATCTTGAAAGCATCTGGACGGAGGAGTGTGTGTCACACCTGGTGTGGTGCAACATCCTGAGTTTACAGTCGTTCTTCGGCACATCTATTCTACATCTCTTGTGTCTGAGTTTTGTGTGGTAATACCTGCTCAGCAGAGAGTCGGGGAACCAGGGCGGTTGCCAGGGCATTGTTACTCGTTTGCTAGGGCATTGTTACTCGGTTGCTAAGTGGTTTTGGCACATTGCTAAATGGGTGCTAGGCGGTTTCTAGGACTTTCATTGAATGAGGGACCTGAATATCAAAGTCTAAGGCGGATTTAAAATACTAAATAAGCTACTATAAACAACTAAATATCTAAATATTCCTTATTTTAATTCACCCCTCAACTGTGTATTTCTTATAAAGAATCAGGGTTTCAACTGTTTTGAAAACTTTGAAAATATAGGAGGAAGTCTAACTTTATAAGTGTGATTTTTTTTTTTAGACTTGGAAAAATCAGGGTAGAGTAAAAAAAAAAAAAGAAAAAAGAAAGAAGAAAATCCTTATCCAAGTAATCATAAACAACCGGGATAAGTCATGTAATTCATTGGTTAAACAGACTAGGAACCCTGAAGAACATGAAGCACCTAAAACGTCTAGAATCTTGAAATGTAATTGGTTTAATTAGTGGCCAAGACCCGAAGATATGAAGGCACCTATTGTAATCATCAGAGTTCTTCTTCTTCTTCCGCTCGAGTCGCTTGTGGGAAAGTTGTGAAATTTGGTACACATATAGAGGCCGGTCTGAACTGTCACCACAGCCATTTTGGAGCATCTAACTCAATTGCACTCACATTTACGCTAATAACTTTTGAACCATAAGGGCTAGAAACAAAACTCTTTTTTCCTGGGATTCCTTGGCTCAAAATGATTCGATTGCATAAAATAAAAATTTTTACAAAAACCTACATTTTCGAACTCCTCCTCTGGGCCGTTGCTCCGATTTTCAGGATAATTGAAACGGATCATGTTCAGACCATGCCGACAAAAAGTTATAGAATTCTAGTAGATTTGTCAAACCGTTCTCAATTAACGCGAGAACAAATTTGATGAAAGGCACACCAAAGTGGATTTGAGGCTATATCTTTGCAGCGTATTCGGACCAAACTTGGTGTGTGTTATGTCAACCATGACCTGAGGATATCGGCACAGTTTCAACACAGTGCCACCTAGTGGTCAGGAGATTTGGGGGGAGATTTTTTTTATTTTTGCCTATAACTTCTGAACTGTTTGGCCAAAAATCACAAAACTCTCTTAGTCTCTTTAGATTTGGTGCAGCATGCCGAGTCGAACAATACACAATTTTCCCATATCGGCCATTTTGAATTTTGTCATAAAATGCTATATTTTACAAACACATTGGCGTATCATTATGGAACTCAGTATGTGCCATCGGCACAATGCTCTGACGATACTCAAAGTTTCTGCGCAGCGCCAACTTGTGGTCAAAAGTTTTAATGAAATGTAAAAAAATATAACTTTTGATGAAATTAACCTATTGTAATGAAACTTGTCTTAATAGAACATGCCGAGAACATAGATACCAATTTTGCCATAGTCTGCTAAACTTCCTGTCCGCATTTTGCTTTTCTTTAAAAACTACTTTTTCAAACTCCTCCTAGACCATTTCCAAAATTCAATCGGATCATCCTCAGACCATGTTGGCAAAAAGTTATGGATTTTTTTGTGTCGACAGACGAAACCGTTTTCGTAAAACGCACCAACAAAGTTGAGGCATAATCCCAAAACTGTATCTCTGCAATGCTTTGGCATACTGACTCCAAACTTTGCATTTGTCATTGTCACCTCACTCTACCACATCACCTCAATTTGGTCACAGTGCCACCTATTGGTCGAAGGTAATAAACCATTAAATCATATTACTAGTGACTGTATTTATGTTTTTTTTTTCAGCAATTTTGCCTAAAAATCATCTTAATAGGTATTTAATTGCTCATTGTTGCATTTTGTCTGATGCTCCCAGCCAAGTTGGCATGACTTATGTCTTTGTGCTTGGCCTCTTAATGGCTGCTTGCAGCTATATTTTAAATAATTTTTAGTTGTGCTTTTAATGTACACACAAAAAATGGAATGGCCACAGATTAAAATAAGTTTAGAAAACAAAACTAGGGCTGCGGGCCTTTCAATACTGTTATGGAGTAGGGATGTCCCGATCCGATCCACGGCATCGGTATCGTGCCGATACTGGCCCAAAACGCTAGATCGGATATCGGAGGGGAGAAAAAAAATGATCCGATACCTATTAGGGGTGGAACGGCACATGTATTCGTACTGAACGTACGTTCGGTGCATGGATTTACACAGAGAATACACGGTATAAAAATAAATAAAACTCGCGTGCACATTAATTAATGTAATACGGAACTAACGATACTGTTAGATACGCGCATAGACATATGCGGGTTCTTTAGGGACACCTAATCTGTACCCCCGCCTTAGCTCTGAACGCGCGTCTATATCGCTTCAAATGCTCGCTTTATCATTATGCGCGAATGGATTCAAACTGCTCAATCAATCATCGAACTAGACGCGATAGACGCGAATTTGACGCTCTATTCGCGTTTGGTGTGAATGCAGCAAAATTAACAGGCTGCGATGTCAAGATTGCAATGCTGGAATGTTTGTGTGTGTGTCAGAGAGAGAGAGAGGCACGGGCGCGATCGAACAGTGGAAACATAAAAACATACTCCGTCATTTTCATACAGGACATCATTAAAACTGCAAAAAGTGTTTAGCCTACTTATATTTGTGTGAAACACAACATTGTGCTTTTGTCAAACTGTAACTGTCACCCAACCAAAATCACACACACACACAGACACACACACGCTGTTTAAAAGCAAAAGTAATCTGTTTATTTTTAATTTACACATTCTACATTGATTAAAAAAGAAAATCAAATGTGTTTTTAAAAGTAGTATTATTTTATACAGAAATAAATTATTTATAATTCAGATGAGAATAAAGTTAAAGTTAATAAAAATTAAGGAAACAAATATATTGATCTGAAATATAGCAAATTAATTTTAAATTCATTCAGGTTACCAAACATATCTCAAGGTCTTTTGAATAAAGTCTTTCATTATCAACTGTTGTTGTGGACTATATACTGGAGAAGAATTTGTTCTCCAATTGAGTGAGATGTTCTTATGTGGCTAATTGAGCAAAGTGCTTCCATATATTTTATTATTAGTAGTATTAGTTCAAGAATAAAATAAAAATATCGGATTGATATCGGTATCGGCAAATAGCCAAAGCTGCGGCATCGGTATCGGTATCGGAAGTGAAAAAGTGGTATCGGGACATCCCTATTATGGAGTCGTACTGATATAGGGGATATTTTCTCTCGTCAACCAGACGACAAAAGTCAGATTGCTTAGGAAAAGAAATAGCACACCTCTCCTCAACAAGCCGCACGATTTGAGGTCATGTATGCAGTATAATAATGGCCAAGAATAATAGTGATACTTGCCGTAGCAAATTATTTAAAAAGACATATAACAAAAGCATATGCAACTATTTTATGCTCCATTTGTTTTTTCATTACATTTGTGACATGTGCAGCAAAGTTACAGAGATGAGAAATATACCATGAATACGCCGCAAATAAAGGATCCATTTTCACGCTAGTTTAGCATTTTCATTTTGTTGTTCATGAGGGTGTCATCAAACGCATCTGGTGACGTGCTCGTGTGTTTCACCAGACGTGCCGAAGCCTGTCGGATGCGATAGCGCTGGTATGCATCCTTACACACAGGTATTTGTTCTGAACAGGAATGTACGATCCTCCAAGACAAGCGCAGAGGGCCATCTGAATAACATGGCTAAATGATAACAATATTTCATTGAACTTTTCATCAAATAAATGCACTAGAGACTTCTTTCAAACAACATTTACAAATCTTAGAGCCCAAACTTTTGAACGGTATACCAAAAGAATGAAAACAAAACGGTAGCTTTGGTTTCCCCATATTTGTTGATCAAAATTGCCATATTTGTTAACTCAGCATGGAGAACTTGGGGGGAAAAAAGCAGTGATCCACATGTAAAAGAAAAAACAATTAAAAAACAGTGAATTTGTGTAAAATGATTTGACGTATACACGAAGGACACAAAAAGCACCTGTTTTGCCAAACGACTCAAAATACACATCGAGGACCAATGACAGCAGACGAAACCAAACACTTGACGTCTTTGTATTAAAACAAAGCAGATTTATGAAACGTAAGAAAGCCGTGTATAAATACCTGATTGTTACGCTGATTGTGAACAAAGTCTTTCACATGATATACAGTAACACGCACTACTATAGACCTCTGGATATTTCAGTATTTAACTGCGTGCGCTCTGTCGAAATGAAAAACAAACACGTATAAGGGCCGCCTAATCGGAAGACGAACGTCAACAACGATGAACATGACTCACAAAACTGCTACAACATTCATTAGTTGCGCATAACAGGTTTGCTTTCTGACCCTGGCGCTGACCCCATTATCTGTTCCCCAGAGAAATATGAATATACACACAGATTTCATGAGCGAATGCTCATTTAACTTGGCAGGGTGATTAGCACGCCGGGCGGCACGGGAGAACGGGATATGTAAACACAGTTAGATCAGCACACCCCCTCCTCCCCTTTCTCTTCGCAGTCGTCAGAGCCGGGCCGCTGGGCTCAGCTTGACCCGCTTCCATATATTAATCCCAAGGCTACTGTCCTGTCCACTGGGTGGTCATAGCGTATGACAACGCAAGGCACTGTCGAACCTCATATGCCAGGAATAACTCAGCCTTACAAGGCAAAATGTGGAGTGAAGAGGGGGGGGGGGGGGGGGGGGGGGGGGGGGATAAAGCAGAATTAGGCCACAGCTGTTTAGGTCTGTAGGCAAAAAATTAGTCTCAATATGTCAAAGAATATTACATCAAATAAAGGGCCGGCCGCGTGCTTGCCCTCTTATATATGCAGGACGCAGCAGTGCTGTTCTCACAACGCTTTGCGCTTGTTTGTTTGTTTGCGCAGCCACGTTCTTCTTTAATCGGTGAACCTCTGTGTTTATGCTAAGTGGGAAAAAGGATATATTGAGAATAAATAAAAAAAGTGGGATTTAAATCGCATGCAAATGTATCGATTATGGCAAAAATCATTATCACGATTATTTTTGGTCAGTGTTAAAATCACGATTATTTAACGCAATTATTGGTGGGCGATATGATCAAAGTCTTATTTCATGATATGAGTCATTTTAAATATCTGTGAAATTTCACAAGTATTGACACTTCAGCAAAAACTAATATAGGTTGACTAATCTAAGAAAAAGGTCCTCAAAACAATTACATAAGACATAAACAGTCAGCAATACAATAAGAACAATTACAAACAAAACAGACAAATAACAAAAACAGAGAAAATAATTAAACAGTTTTAAGTTTTTCAGGAAGATGCACTAACAGTGGTATTCAGATTACTAAAAGCCAACAACAACAAAATGTAATAATCAAATGCAAAATACCACTGCATACTCCTACTGTACACATTAAATATTGATTAATCCTTATTAAAGCTACTTAAGTTATTCAGTCAAGTGATTTTCCTTTGTCATTTGTCATGTGAATATCATTAATAACAGACTGCAGCAGGTTTATTAGGCTGCTGTCTCTTTAAGAGCTAATGCATGGATCCAGTTAGCTACACATGTATTCTTTCTCAAATGTGTACGTCTACGTTTATTTAAAGGGTTAGTTCACCCAAAATAAAACTTCTGTCATTAATTACTCACCCTCATGTCGTTTCAAACAAGTAATACCTTCGTTCATCTTCAGAACACAAATGAAGATTTTTTTGATGAAATCCGAGAGCTTTCTGCAACGTCATAAGCACTTTTAAGGCCCAGAAAGGTAGCAAAGACATCGTTAAAATAGGGACGTCGACTTTACATTTCCAAGCCCTTTAAAGATGATGCTGAGCAAAATGAACTGTGATTGGTTGCGTTACATGTCAGTCAAACATGTAAACCAAGGAGCACTTGGCCAATGAAAGCTGCAATGGAGACCTTCTGCCGTCAGTCTACGTGAAACTAGATGGCAATTGGCTGTAATCTTAACGGTGTGTAAAAGCGCAACTTTTTGACTAGGATGCACAGCCTTAACAACCCCCAAACAACCAATCAGCATGCTAAACCAGTCAAAACCACTCTTAGGCACAAAGTACACATCAATTTTGATGCAAATGTAACCGTAGTATGCATAGAGCCAAACACACAGCCTTTCAAAGAATACTCCATTTGATAGCATGCACACACATATCCTCGACATGTAGTATGTGAGCTAAACGGCTTCATCTTTGTCCAGTGTCTGCACTGTATTTCTCTATAGAAGTAATGAGCAATTAAACTACAGTTTCATGCATCTCTTAATTCCCCTCATAAGCACTCGTCAACACGTCACGGATGTCTATTGTTGTTGCGTCTCGAGCAGCTTTTTGATTTTGTTGTTACGTTTGGTTTTGTTTCTAGTGATGCCAGCTGTGGACAAACTAATTAGTGTAAAAATACTCAAATCACATGTGCGAGCTCAGCAGACCGAGTACATCAGTGCAGTAAGAACACATACCGTACTTAAAAAAAACAAAAAAACATCTCCATTAGCCTCATTACCCTTCAAATTACGCAAATAGAAAATACGCCAAATGGAAACACGTCAATTACGCAAAAACTCCAATATATCGCAAACAAATTTTCAGGCAATTCGAAAAAGGAATATTTAGCAAAACTGCAATGGAAACAGTTTTTTCACATTTACAGGTCACCTGACATAGATGACGGTATGTTCGGACAGAAGACGAGACAGAGTTCTTTATTAAACTCATAAAAGACAAAAGAATTACAGGAATACTGGATTATAAACCACTAAGAAATGCCGCAATCAAGACCTCGAAGCAGAACTGAGGGAGAACTCCCAGAAACACCTCATAAGTGGCCACACACAAGTATAAGGGGTTTTCCTTGCCAATAATGCTTGTATAACACGCCTACGTCTCCTTCCATTAATAATAATGGCTAGTGCGGCGGCTGAGATATACATAAACCTACTAACATCCGATGAAATGATCTTTGGAATCTGTGAAACCGAGCTAGCTAGCAGGAGAATTAGAGCCATTTGGAAAATTGTACTTTTTGTCCGGAAAACAAGACTGCCTGTTTCTTCTAAGCCAGCGTACCGTTATTATTCTTTTCACTCTTTAGTGGTAAAAAGTTACAGCCATTGCAACAGCTCCTCTTTTTCTATTCTACAACATGTTTTCAACATCTTAAGTCAGTGAGCGATCACGCACGACCTCAACATCGGTTAAGAATGACTTAGAGCGACTATCATGATATATAACCTTAACGTCTTATCACACAAACTGACATGACCACAGCAAAACAAGTTTTTGCTGTCTGAACAAGAGCTTCTGTAGCCTTCTGTAGACCTATAGGGCCTTTTAAAGGAACAGGTCACCTGAAAAGAAGAATCACTATTTACTCACCCTCATGTCTTTCTGAACCACTTTTCTTCTTCCACGCTTCTGTGAAACAATGTGAACAGTCCTTTGCTCTTTTGATCGCTTTGTGTGAGGAACACATCAAAATTACGGTTATTCACTCATAATTTTCACTCTCGGCCAAAGCTAACAAATATCATTCATGCTTATGTTTCGATATGGAAAAGAAAGAGGGAAGATTTGGGGCTTTTTCTTATATATTGTATGGCTTTTATATCTAGATATTTTGCACATGACTTTTACAGTGTTTTTTTTGTGTTGCATCTTAGTCTGGACCAATAACCAAGAACGGACAACTTTTTTATTTTATTAAAAAAAATAAATTTGTTTCATGAAATAAAAAGGTATACAGATATTCACTCTTAAAAATAAAGGCTTTTTATTTTTTGGCATCTAAGGTTCCGTGAAGAACCTTTATAAACCCATAGAAAAAAAAGGGAAAAAGGTTAATATCGTGGAAAAGGGCTCTTTAGATCATTTCCCGGCATTGAGTATTTTCGGCAATCCGTGTTTTCACCGTTATATACAGTATATGTTATTTATTACACATCTTCTGAAAGAGTACAGCATCTCCAGATCCTAAAACAAGTGAAGACGATCTGCATAAACCAGGAGCAGACAGAAGTTGCTTATGTTGAACCCACAAAGAGGAAATTACTGTGAAGATTTAGGATTGTTGACTCGATCTACTCGATCTATGTTTTGTTTTGATCAGGGGCGATTCTAGGGTTTCAATATTAGGGGGACTCTGCCCCCAATGAGGGTATGATTTTTTAACAAAAAAATATGTTAATTTAATATATTGTTTGTGTACTAGGGTAGGCATGGACAATACAGAAGGTTCTACACTACCATTCAAATCAATCCCTGAATATTGATTTAACTTCTTATCGTTTTAAATAACCAGCTTATATTCATTAAAATTCATTAAGAATATAGATAACCCTTACTGTATATTACTGTAAATGACTAGATTGCCAATATGTTGGTCAAACTTTTTTTTCAGTAATGTTTTAAAAACTAAAACATTTTTTAAACTTTACATTTGTGCAGTAAAATTACATTTAAAGAAGATCTACGTGTATCATTTTCATTCATGGAGATAACATGGGAAATTTGTCATGTTTTAGTGGAGGATTTCCGTCACCTGGTGGAAAACAAACACTTTTAACATGAAAATGACATGAAATTACCACTATAACCAGTAGATGGCAGCAGAGGACCACTCATGAGCTCAAATGCCATTTCCACTCCCTTTCATAGTTCTTTTCGCGTGTTTTGCTTTTGGATTTATTATAAAATTAATATTATGACACATTTTTTGCTATTTTGTTCTGAATGAAGTATTGCATGAGTAGGAAAAGTCACAAAGTTTCATGCCATTTAGATCAAATGAATTTCATATAACATAACTACACAGATGCAGACATCATAATCCATCAATACATGCACACATGTTGTCCTCTGCTTCTGACGCTGCTATGGATTGAAGAACACGCTGAAAAACGCAGATTAAAATATGGGGATGAGCCAAGCATGCCACAGTTTCATACGAGTTTTAAAAGGGAGTAATCACAAATTAATTTACATATTACAGAGTTAATTGCAAATTTTTAGGGGGACTGGGGGGAAATTAAGGAGGGCTAAAGCTCTTTTAAATGAGCCTAGTGATGCCCCTGGTTCTGATCATCGTTCTGAATCTGATCTGGACGAAGTCTTTGACAAAAAAAGTGATTTTCTCAGCTTTTCGTTTGAAATGTTTTATGACACTTGCCACCATGATGATAAAAAAAAGAGAATAAATTAAGCTAGAATAAAAAAAATGTGTTGTTTAAAAGCAGATTATGTTCTTTCTTTTGATATATTGACTGTTTACATATTAATACAATAAAATATTCTGGAGGCCATGAAATCCTTGTGAAAATGACCAAAAATCCTGGCACTGGCTGGCAACTTTCTTAGTGAACGCTGGTGGGGAAAGAGTTAAAATACCATCCCAGGCTCATTGGAAACACAATTCTGAAAGATTGTTAAAAACACAAACCTTCACTCTTAAAAATAAAGATTCCGAAAGTGGGTCCAAAAGTTGCAGTAATGCCATAAAGGAATAATTTTTGTTCTTAAAAGAACCATGTAAGAATGTTTTCCAACCCTAGCGCTGACAACACAAGTAAATAATGACAATTCGAATTTTATTTGTCCATTGTATTTCAAGAGGGACAACAAAAATGTACAGCAGAGTAGGAGTTTGTGAAAAATAGCTGGTGTGAGGTTGTCGCCGGCTTTTGTGTTAAAATGTGAGCATGAGACGAGGGCATGTTAGCACTGAGAGAGAAATGCAATGGTGAACAAAATCCTTCTCCCTTAGTGACACACCATTTTCAGGATTTCTCATGGAAACATCTCACTGACAGATCTGGGTAACCCAGTAACACAGTCTCTCATCCTTACTCAGATCTTTCTCACGCAAGAAAGCGAGAGAGGAGAGGACGCGAGGGGGGGAACGGAAGAGAAGAATGAGGAGAGAATAAGGATGCAAGAGCGTCCCGGGAGGAAGGCTTGCTCGCTCAGACCTCCACACCCCACGCTTCGGGATAAAATACTCTCTTCCCGTTCAGCGACTCGGGCTTCCCCAAACCAGATAAATCATTTAGGCACTGCGAGAAGCGGGAGAGAAAGAGCCAGAGTCTCTGGTCTAACACTGAAAACACGAGGCCATGTGACCCGGTTCAGACAGATATCCATCTCCACTTCATCACGCAGACGCTGCTTCATTAACACTTCAAAGACACGCAGAAGAAAGGAAACGGAGGCCATTTTATTCATCGGCCTCCTTTTCTGCAGTCGGTAATGAATCACTAAGGAATTGGGATTGAAGGAGAAACCAGTGAAAATGCATCAATAAGGGAATGAGTGCGCTAAATCCATATGTTTACAGGATCACCAGCACACCACCGCAATGTAAATATACAATGTTATTATATAACTATAACTTCAAAGTACTGCACTGACTTTACGCTTAATCCATTCTCCAGAAGCCCATATTAAAGACTGGATCAGACATATCAAATGCAGTTATAATCAATGATCGAGACTGTATAGATATGACAAGTTGAGCTGAATATTCAGCATTCAGTGTCATATGATCCTTCAGAAATCATTCTAATATGATGATTTGCTGCTCAAGAAACATTTCTGATTAT
Organism: Leuciscus leuciscus; assembly: GCF_965113295.1. NCBI lineage: Eukaryota > Metazoa > Chordata > Actinopteri > Cypriniformes > Leuciscidae > Leuciscus > Leuciscus leuciscus. The sequence continues at coordinate 39,669,801 of NC_138737.1, read as the reverse complement.
TATCAATGTTGAAAACGAACAGGATTTATATGTCTTCACTGTCACTTTGATTGATTTAATGAGCCCTTGCTGAATAAAAGTATACCAATTTCTCTTCGATAAAGAATCCTTCAGAACGGCAGCATATATAGGCCAGCTCATCAAAACCATAAAAACATTTCAATATTAATTAAATATAAATAAGTTGATTTCCTTTTGGATCTACACTTGTTTAACATGAATTAAATACAAATTATTACATTCATATTTTATAACACACGTAACTGAATATTCCATGTTCAATACGTTAAGTTAAGCTGAACCGAAAGCATTTGTGGGTGGCATAATGTTGATTACCACAAAAACTATTTCAATTCATCCCTCATTTATTGCGTAAAAAAAAAAAAAAAAGAGGAAGCAGCAAAAATCAAGGACTAATTTTTGGAGGATTTATAAAGCAGAAACGTGGTGCTTATTTTTAATAAAAACCCTTAATTAACTCTTTTATTAGAGCATATATTTTTGAGCCACAAAGAAACTTTTTAGGGTTATAAGGTGTCATGGCAAAACCAGTTGGTTGTAATATTAGATATATCTTTACAAAGAAAAGGTTAATGAGCGATTGTCTCACACTAAAATCATATTAACATGCATATTGTTTACGTCTTGTGGCTGTACCATTGAAACAGTGAGTAATATTATATGTACAGATTGGCCCCATTCACTTCACTGCCTCAGAGTAAACCAGATTTTTTCTCTCTTTTTTTTTTTAAGAACAGGAGGCAGAAATGGAAAATCAATTTTTGTGGTAATCATCATTATGCCACAAATGCTGTCGATTGAGCTTAACTATACTGAATTATTCCATGATAAGAGCAATCATCACTATAACTACTGATAACAAACTCATCCCACACTAACTGTTCAACAGATGTGATTGACACCTTCAATCATGAAAGATGCAAGATTATACTAATATTTTTCAGAATGATCAGACTTGCCAAAAGTTTAGGGATACATGAACACGGCAGGCACGCTCAGATCCGCACCAAAACTATGTTTCTATGGGTCTCGTCTACTGTCGACGTTAGTTTCTATGGGTCTCGTCTACAGTCGACGTTAGTTTCTATGGGTCTCGTCTACAGTCGACGTTAGTTTCTATGGGTCTCGTCTACAGTCGACGTTAGTTTCTATGGGTCTCGTCTACAGTCGACGTTAGTTTCTATGGGTCTCGTCTACAGTCGACGTTAGTTTCTATGGGTCTCGTCTACTGTCGACGTTAGTTTCTATGGGTCTCGTCTACAGTCGACGTTAGTTTCTATGGGTCTCGTCTACAGTCGACGTTAGTTTCTATGGGTCTCGTCTACAGTCGACGTTAGTTTCTGGTCTCGTCTACAGTCGACGTTAGTTTCTATGGGTCTCGTCTACAGTCGACGTTAGTTTCTATGGGTCTCGTCTACTGTCGACGTTAGTTTCTATGGGTCTCGTCTACAGTCGACGTTAGTTTCTATGGGTCTCGTCTACAGTCGACGTTAGTTTCTATGGGTCTCGTCTACAGTCAACGTTAGTTTCTATGGGTCTCGTCTACTGTCGACGTTAGTTTCTATGGGTCTCGTCTACAGTCAACGTTAGTTTCTATGGGTCTCGTCTACAGTCGACGTTAGTTTCTGGTCTCGTCTACAGTCGACGTTAGTTTCTATGGGTCTCGTCTACTGTCGACGTTAGTTTCTATGGGTCTCGTCTACAGTCGACGTTAGTTTCTGGTCTCGTCTACAGTCGACGTTAGTTTCTATGGGTCTCGTCTACAGTCGACGTTAGTTCCCTATCAAGGCTACGGAACTCGACATTACGGATGTCGTATATGGGAACTCCTCTCATCCTTCACTTCCGCTGAAATCTTATAGGCTAACGCCAGCAGAGCTGGCCAATTGACGCAAATATGCAAATACTGAAACACCGTTGCAGTTATAATGCAAGTGCAGCGCCAATTCCCTTCAGAATCTCTCTCTTCACGCTTAAATCGTGTGCTAGAAAGCTGATACTACAAACTTGGATTATTCGCCGTCGTTGAAGTTGCGTCGGAGATACTCGCACTGTCTCCTGCATCCGATGGCAACTACTTGCAACTTATGCTCGGGCCCCATCGCCCCCACCGACACGCACCTGTTCTGCATCGCGTGCTTGGGGCTGGCCCATGCTGAGTCAGCCCTCGGGGACGGAGGGTCCTGCGACCACTGCGCGGATTTATCCCTTCGAGCCCTCAGAGCCAGGAGGGAGGAAGCTCGCGCAGCAGCGGGGATTGGGCCTACCGCCGCCTCTGAGCCGCTGGTAGCCCCCCCCAACCGCAGAGTCGAGGTTCGCCCCCCGGTGAGCTTCCCCGACCCCACCTTTCATCCCCCTCGCGACGTCGCTGACTTCGTTTCCTTCGGGGTGAGTGAGGGGGACGACTCCATGTCGCTGTCGGCTTCCGAGAACGACTGGGGTGCAGAGCAGGCCGCACCGCTGGCGGCCGCGGAGCAGGACACCCCTGCGGACCTGCAGGACGAGCTCTTCCGCGTCCTCTCTAAGGCCGTCGAGGAGCTGGACCTCGACTGGAAAGCTCCTGATGAACCATCAAAGAGCAAATTGGATACGTGGTTCCTACAATCGAGCCGCCGTCAGGCCGCTTCGAAAAGGGGAACACCGTTTTTTCCCGACGTGCATGAGCACGTGGTGAAGTCGTGGGCGGCCCCGCAATCGGCGCGCACCCTCACTTCCACCCAGGCTATGTTTGCCCCCGTGGACGAGGCGGGGGACCACGGCTACCTCACCATCCCCCCCGTCGAGGAGACCGTCGCCGCTCATCTCTGCCCGTCGGCTCCCGCCCTGGGCTCGGACCGCAGCCTGCCGTCCCGAGCCTGCAGATTTACGGCCCACCAGGCCAACAAAGCCTTCGGTGCCGCGGGGGAGGCGGTATCCGCGCTGCATGCTATGGCCCTTCTCCAAGTGCTCCAGGCAAAGCAGCTGAAGTCTCTGGATGGCGCCGCCTCTCTTGACGCTGACGCCATCCGAGATCTCCGTTCGGCCACGGACCTCGCGCTCCTGGCCACGAAGCGCTCGGCCCAGGCGATCGGCCGTTCTATGGGCTTCCTCGTGGTCCTCCACAGGCATCTGTGGCTCACCCTGTCAGACGTGCAGGAAGCCGACAGGAAGACGCTCCTGAATGTGCCCATTTCCCCTGCAGGCCTGTTCGGAGACGCCATGGAGAAAGTAACCGAGCGTTACTCCGAGACGCAGAAAAAGGCCAAGGCTATGAGCCACGTCATTCCGCGAAGGGCGCCGCCGCCGCCGCAGCCGCGCTCTCGTTCGTCCTCAGCCTCAGGCCGCCAACCCCAGGCTGCGGCCAGAAGACAGGCAGCACCCCGCCCGGGACAGGATGCCCGTAAGGGCCGCAGCGGTCAGTGGCAAGGGGCAGGTAACAGGAGGACGCAGAGGAGCCCGCGCAGAAAGCCCACCGCGTCCCCTGCCAGGCCCAAGCAGTCGTCCTGACCGCTCGGGCAAGAGGAGGAAAGAGCGTCAGGCCGGCCCCGCGTTCAAGCGGCGCGCTCTAGTGCACTTCGTCCCTCAGAGTTCTGCGAGCGACGCGTGCAGTTGTTCTGTGTATGCAAATGTTGTGAATGTTGTTCAAATAAAGCAAATCACTACTTCACAAACAGAGCTTTTTTCTCCTCTTGCACCACACACTGTGTTACCCGCCCTGCCCTCGAGCAGCGCAGAGTCACGGTCAATAACTACCCCCAGCACTCACATAGCGGCCATGACCGCAGCGGCGATGACCGCAGGTTTAGATCAGCCCACGCTCAGTCGTTTCCAGGCAGCGTGGGAAGCTATTCCGGGCATTTTGCCGTGGGTGTTGAATATAATTCGGCGCGGGTACACACTTCAGTTCAAACGCAGACCACCCCGCTTTCGCGGCGTAATTCAGTCATTAACTTTGCCCCAAAACGCTCATGTGCTGAGGCAGGAAGTGTGCAGCTTGCTCGAGAAGAAGGCTATAGAACCAGTTCCCCCGAGCGAGCGGGACAGCGGGTTCTACAGCCGCTACTTCGTTGTGCCGAAGAAGGGAGGGGGTCTCCGCCCCATTCTGGATCTGAGACCTGTCAACAGAGCGCTTCACAAGCGCGCCTTCAGGATGACAACACTGAAGCAAATCCTGGCGCAAATTCGCCCCGGGGACTGGTTCGCTTCAGTGGATTTAAAGGACGCTTACTTTCACTTTCAGATAGTGAAGCGTCACAGACGATTCCTGAGGTTTGCGTTCGAGGATTCGGCGTACCAATATACGGTGCTTCCGTTTGGACTGGCCCTAGCCCCCCGAACGTTTTCAAAATGTGTAGACGCGGCACTCTCACCCCTCAGATCGAGCGGAATGCGCGTCTTGAACTATCTGGACGACTGGCTAGTTCTCGCTCAGTCGAGAGAAACGCTGGTCAGCCACGTGAATACCCTCCTTCGACACTTGGAGATGCTCGGGTTGAGGGTGAACGTCCAGAAAAGTGTGCTCACACCGAGCCGGACGATAACATTCCTGGGAGTGTGCTTGGATTCGGTGAGAATGAGAGCGCGCCTCTCCCCCGAGCGAGCGGAGGCTCTGAGTTCTTCTCTCAGTCTCTTCAGACCTGGCAGGCTCGTCCCGCTAAAAGAGTTTCAGAGGCTACTGGGACGGATGGCAGCGGCTTCCTCGGTGTGTCATCTGGGGCTGCTGCATATGAGACCGCTTCAACTCTGGCTGAAAGCGCGCGTTCCCCCGAGTGCGTGGTATTCTGGCCACAGGCGCGTTATGGTCACCAGCGGATGCGCCCGCGCCCTGGCCCCGTGGAGGAACCCAGATCTCTTCAGCTCAGGTGTCCCTATGGGCTTAGTGACGCGGCGAGTGGAGGTCCTGACGGACGCTTCATCCACCGGATGGGGAGCGGTCTACTTGGGCAAGCCCGCCTCGGGTCGGTGGTCAGAGAAGCAGATGGAGTGGCACATAAATCGCTTGGAACTAGAAGCGGTCTCTCTAGCTCTAAAAACCTTCCGGTCTCAGCTGGAGCAGCGGCATGTGTTGATTCGGACAGACAACACTTCCGTGGTCTCGTACATAAATCGCCAAGGCGGTGTACATTCCAAAGCCCTATTCAGGCAGGCGGAATCCCTTCTGCTATGGGCGGACCGGTTTTTCCTCTCGGTGAGAGCGGCGCACATCCCCGGTGTTCTAAATCGCGGGGCGGATATGCTCTCGAGAAGCGGGATTCCCCAGGGGGAGTGGAGGCTTCACCCCGGGACGGTTCAGCTGATATGGAATCGTTTCGGCAGGGCGGAGGTCGACCTCTTTGCAACGAGCGAGAACGCGCACTGTCAGATGTTCTTCTCGCTGTTCCGTTCCCCCCGGGAGGTGGACGCGCTGACTGCGCGATGGCCGAGAGTCTGTCTCTATGCTTTTCCTCCGGTGAAAATTTTGCCCATGGTGTTGTGCAAAATCAGGGAGGAGAAGGCGGCGGTGACTCTGGTAGCCCCGAACTGGCCGAATCAGCCCTGGTTCGCGGATCTGGTAGAGTTACTAGCAGGGCAGCCATGGGAGATTCCGCTCAGGAAGGACCTTCTGTCTCAGGCGAGCGGAACGATCTGGCATCCCAGCCCCGCGCTGTGGAGCCTCCATGTGTGGCCGCTACAGGGTCGCTGAGCGGGCGGGACGCGCTGCACTCGCGGGTTTTGAATACCATCGCGGAGGCGCGAGCTCCGTCCACCAGGCGCCTGTATGCTCTGAAGTGGGGTGTTTTCTCTAAATGGTGTCAGGATGTCGGCATAGACCCAGCGGACTGTTCTGTGTCGGATATTCTACGCTTCCTTCAGTATAGGATGGATGAAGGGAGCCTGCCATCCACTCTGAAGGTTTATGTGGCCGCTATTGCCGCGTTTCACCCCCCTGTTGACGGACAGTCTATCGGTAGACATGCGTCGGTGACACGGTTCCTCAAGGGAGCTAGGAGATTGTGCCCTGCACGGCCGCCTTCTGTGCCGCCGTGGGATTTAGCTTTGGTCTTGGAGGCTTTGTCACGACCGCCTTTCGAGCCCCTGGCCTCGATTGCCATTAAGGAACTATCGATTAAAACGGCTCTGCTTCTCGCTCTCGCCTCGGCGAAGCGGGTTGGGGATTTACAGGCTTTCTCTGTAGGTGAAGATTGTATTCGCTTTGGACCGGGAAACTGTAATGTTACTCTCAGACCGAGGCCGGGTTACGTTCCTAAGTCGCTCAATACCCCGTTCAGAGCGCAGATTGTTTCTCTGCCTGCCCTGTCCGCTGAGCCATCAACCTCTCAGGGTTCGGATGCTCAGAGTGCTATTTGCCCAGTCAGAGCGCTCCGAGAATACATTTCTCGCTCGGCAGCGTTTCGACAATCGGACCAGCTGTTTGTGTGCTTTGGTGGATGCAACAAGGGACAGGGGGTCTCAAAACAGAGGCTTGCTCACTGGATCGTGGACGCTATTGTTTTGGCTTATGATTGCCTGGGACAGGAATGTCCCCTGAACATCAAGGCCCATTCGACTAGGGCGATTGCCTCCTCGTGGGCTTGGACTAAGGGTATGTCTATTCAGGATTTATGTCTTGCGGCTGGCTGGTCTTCTCAGAACACGTTCGCCAGATTTTACAAGTTGGATTTACCCTCTGTAGCGTCTCGAGTGCTTTCGGTGAGTTGATCGCTTACACAGCATTAAGAGAGCTGCTCTGCGCTTTGCTCATGAGTTGTTCTGTGTGCTATTTGTGTGTTGTACTATTGTCACCGCTATGCGTTGGCTTTCTCTGTTGTTGTTGCCCTGTTGGTCTACAGTGCAACCTTCCCCCATATATACTGCTCGGGATATGCAAATTCCATATAGTGTTGGTAAGCTTGTGATTGGTCCCTTTGGACCTATCAGAGGTTAGAGGTTCGCTATTTGTCAATCTCGGCCTATCAGGCGCTTGCACTCTGGGGGCGAGGTTTGTATTGGGTCTGTTCAATAGTTGCTGCCACGGCGGGATTCTATACAGTTCCCATATACGACATCCGTAATGTCGAGTTCCGTAGCCTTGATAGGGAACGTCTCCGGTTACTTTCGTAACCTCGGTTCCCTGAAAGGCAAGGAACGAGACATTACGCTCGCCGCCGTGTTCGCTATTATTTAGCGTTGTTCGATTCTGAAGGGAATTGGCGCTGCACTTGCATTATAACTGCAACGGTGTTTCAGTATTTGCATATTTGCGTCAATTGGCCAGCTCTGCTGGCGTTAGCCTATAAGATTTCAGCGGAAGTGAAGGATGAGAGGAGTTCCCATATACGACATCCGTAATGTCTCGTTCCTTGCCTTTCAGGGAACCGAGGTTACGAAAGTAACCGGAGACGTTTCTATGGGTCTCGTCTACAGTCGACGTTAGTTTCTATGGGTCTCGTCTACAGTCGACGTTAGTTTCTATGGGTCTCGTCTACTGTCGACGTTAGTTTCTATGGGTCTCGTCTACAGTCGACGTTAGTTTCTATGGGTCTCATCTACAGTCGACGTTAGTTTCTGGTCTCGTCTACAGTCGACGTTAGTTTCTATGGGTCTCGTCTACAGTCGACGTTAGTTTCTATGGGTCTCGTCTACTGTCGACGTTAGTTTCTATGGGTCTCGTCTACAGTCGACGTTAGTTTCTATGGGTCTCGTCTACAGTCGACGTTAGTTTCTATGGGTCTCGTCTACAGTCGACGTTAGTTTCTGGTCTCGTCTACAGTCGACGTTAGTTTCTATGGGTCTCGTCTACAGTCGACGTTAGTTTCTATGGGTCTCGTCTACTGTCGACGTTAGTTTCTATGGGTCTCGTCTACAGTCGACGTTAGTTTCTATGGGTCTCGTCTACTGTCGACGTTAGTTTCTATGGGTCTCGTCTACAGTCGACGTTAGTTTCTGGTCTCGTCTACAGTCGACGTTAGTTTCTATGGGTCTCGTCTACAGTCGACGTTAGTTTCTATGGGTCTCGTCTACAGTCGACGTTAGTTTCTATGGGTCTCGTCTACAGTCGACGTTAGTTTCTATGGGTCTCGTCTACAGTCGATGTTAGTTTCTGGTCTCGTCTACAGTCGACGTTAGTTTCTATGGGTCTCGTCTACAGTCGACGTTAGTTTCTATGGGTCTCGTCTACAGTCGACGTTAGTTTCTATGGGTCTCGTCTACTGTCGACGTTAGTTTCTATGGGTCTCGTCTACAGTCAACGTTAGTTTCTATGGGTCTCGTCTACAGTCGACGTTAGTTTCTATGGGTCTCGTCTACAGTCGACGTTAGTTTCTATGGGTCTCGTCTACTGTCGACGTTAGTTTCTATGGGTCTCGTCTACAGTCGACGTTAGTTTCTGGTCTCGTCTACAGTCGACGTTAGTTTCTATGGGTCTCGTCTACAGTCGACGTTAGTTTCTATGGGTCTCGTCTACTGTCGACGTTAGTTTCTATGGGTCTCGTCTACAATCCACGTCCCCGAACGTCTACAGTCAACGTTAGTTTCTATGGGTCTCGTCTACAATCCACGTCCCCGAACGTCTACTGTCAACGTTAGTTTCTATGGGTCTCGTCTACAGTCGACGTTAGTTAGTTTCTATGGGTCTCGTCCACAGTCGACGTTAGTTTCTATGGGTCTCGTCTACAGTCGACGTTAGTTAGTTTCTATGGGTCTCGTCTACAGTCGACGTTAGTTTCTATGGGTCTCGTCTACAATCCACGTCCCCGAACGTCTACAGTCGACATTAGTTTCTATGGGTCTCGTCTACAGTCGACGTTAGTTAGTTTCTATGGGTCTCGTCTACAGTCGACGTTAGTTAGTTTCTATGGGTCTCGTCTACAGTCGACGTTAGTTAGTTTCTATGGGTCTCGTCTACAGTCGACGTTAGTTAGTTTCTATGGGTCTCGTCTACAGTCGACGTTAGTTTCTATGGGTCTCGTCTACAATCCACGTCCCCGAACGTCTACAGTCAACGTTAGTTTCTATGGGTCTCGTCTACAGTCAATGTTAGTTTCTATGGGTCTCGTCTACAGTCGACGTTAGTTTCTATGGGTCTCGTCTACTGTCGACGTTAGTTTCTATGGGTCTCGTCTAGAATCGACGTCCCCGTTCAATAATATTTATACTCTAGCGCGTCTCCTCATCGACGTCGGCCGAGTTAGTAATCCCTAACTTGTTCCCTTAACTAACTTGCAGCGAAGCAATAATAACCGACAGACTTCAGACAATGTCCTCCAAAAGCTTTAATCACGGCCGGGAGAGTTCTTGAGCAAAAAGAAAAATACATCAGGTCTTATAGGATAAAGACAGACAACAAAAAAGATCATCGTGACTAACTCATGACTTAACTCACATCACTCTCTATCAATATGATTGGTTCAATTGGTAAAAGCAATAACACAATAGGCAAAGAACAGAACGTTTTAGTACATTTTGTTTCAAAGTGTTAGAATGTTAGACCTAAAAGGGGAAGTAAGGTTTAGATGTTAGAAACATGGTTAGTTTAAAAGATAGTTTACTATCTAATCTTTATAAAAATCCATCACAAAAGCCATTTCCAAACAATCTGAAATCAATCCTTCAACAGTGAGGAAGTTTATTCACAAGTGGAAAACATTCAAGACAGTTGCCAATCTTCCCAGGAGTGGACGTCCCAGCAAAGGTCAGACCGTGCAATGCTCAGAGGAATCGAAAAACACCCAAGAACTACACCTCAGACTCTACAGGCCTCAGTCAACATGAGAAATGTTACAGTTCATGATAGCACAATTAGATAAAGACTGGACAAGCATGGCACGATTGTAAGGGTTACCAGGAGAAACCTCTCTCTAAAAAGAAAATGGCAGCACGGCTTAGGTTTGCAAAGTTGCATCTGAACAAACCTCAAGACTTCTGGAACAATGTCCTTTGGACAGACGAGACCAAAGTGGAGATGTTTGGCCATAATGCACAGAAACCTAAACACAGCATATCAGCACAAACACCTCGAACCAGCTGTTCATCACACTGGTGGAGAGGTGAGGATTTGGGCTTGTTTTACAGCCACAGGACCTGAACACATTCAGTCACTGTCACTGAGTTGACCTTGAACTCCTCTGGATACTAAAGTATTCTAGAGCCAAATGTGGGGACGTCTGTCCGACAGCTAAAGCTTGGCTGAAACTGGGTCATGCAACAGGACAGTTATCCCAGACACACCAGTAAATCTACAACCGAATGGCAGAAAAAGAAGAGAATGAAGGTGTTGCACTGGCCGAGTCAAAGTCCAGACCTCAACCTGACTGAACGGCTGCGGCGGGACCTTAAAGGAGTAGTTCACGTCAGAATTAAAATTTCCTGATAATTTACTCTCCCCACGTCATCCAAGATGTTCATGTCTTTCTTTCTTCAGTCGAAAAGAAATGAAGGTTTTTGAGGAAAACATTCCAGGATTTTTCTCCATATAGTGACTTCAATGGGGTTCAACGGGTTGAAGGTCCAAATGTGAGTTTCAGTGCAGCTTCAAAGTCTCGACACGATCCCAGCCGAGGAATACAAGTCTTATCTAGACAAACCAGCCGACATTTTATAACAAACAAACATTTATATACTTTTTAACCACAAATGCTCGTCTTGCACTAGCTGTGATGCGACACACATTACGTAATCACGTTGGAAGGTCAAGTGTGACGTAGGCGTAAGTACCGACCAAGTGTTTACAAAGCGAACGTGCAAAGACTAAGTCAAACGGCATTTACAAAATAAATAAATAAATAAATAAATAAATAAATAAATAAATAAAAGGTAAAACAAAGACGTCGGACCGTTTTTTTCGCTCTACCCTTCATTTCCGCCTACGTCAGGTTACCCTCTGACCTTTCAACGTGATTATGTAATGTGTGTCGCGTCGCATCGCTACTGTAGGACGAGCATTTGAGGTTAAAAGTATATAAAAGTTTATTTTGTTATAAAATGTCCGCTGGTTTGTCTAGATAAAACTCTTATTCCTCGGCTGGATCGTGTCGAGACTTTGAAGCTGCACTGAAACTCACATTTGGACCTTCAACCCGTTGGACCCCATTGAAGTCACTATATGGAGAAAAATCCTGGAATGTTTTCCTCAAAAACCTTCATTTCTTTTCGACTTAAGAAAGAAAGAATTTCCAGATAATTTACTCTCCGCTCCACGTCACCCAAGATGTTCATAGGCTGTGCATAAACAGATGCTCACAAACCTGAATGAACTGAAGCGACGCTGTGAAGAAGAGCGGCGCGAGAGACTGATACTGTCATCCAGAAAACCATTCCTTCAACTTATTGCTGCTAAAAGTGGATCTACAAGCAACTGAATCATAGGGTGGACTTAGTCCGTCACCCATGGCTTCTCCACTTTGGCTTTATTTTTGTTAAATAAATAATGACACAGTGAAATATGTCTTCATTGTTGTTCATCTGAGGTTGTACTTACATAATTTTAAGACCTGCTAACGACCAGATGATTTTTTATTATGTTCTGGTACGTAAAACCATAAAATTCTAAAGTTTATACATTCTTTTTCACACACGACTGCACATTAATATGCAAATAAGTGAAAATAAGCAAGACAGGCAGTCATACTTGGAAAAAAGTTAAGAGAATGTGTGTTTCAAAGGTGGACAAGCCCAGACAGACACCTGTCGGCCATCTCTGTGTTTTTGTTTTGTCTAACACTCACTCCCTCACTCACACGTTTGTTTAGCTATACTTGTGAGGACCTCCATATACGTAATGGTTTTAAACTGTACAAACGGTATATTCTCTCCCCTTACACTAACCCTACCCATCACGCAAAACTTTCTGCATTTTTACATTATCAAAAAAACTGTTTATTATGTTTATCTATCAATTTTCCTTGTGAGGACCAGCAAAAAGTCCTCACAAAGTAGGGAATCTCAAATGTAACTATCCTTGTGGGGACATATAGCTAAACATGCCCACACACACACACACACAACACAAAAGCTACTAAAGATCACGTCAGTGCTTCTCTACGGCCTGACCCAGTGGAGGGGCGTTTGGGGTTTCCTTGCCCTCGTTCACCTCTCATGAGGGTCCGTTTCACAGGAAAGCCCAAAGAGACGCCCGACACACACGTGTTTGACCCGAAGCCCTCAGTTCAAAGACCTCGACGCGGGACGACCGGCGCAAGATCAAAGCTCTGCAATCTGCTCCTCTCAGCTCCTCTTTTCAACACCACTAAGTTTGTTTGTAGGTCTGAAAATGTCAAAACATGCATTAACTCCCTAACTCTACAGATCCATTTCCCCAGGTTTAGGACTTGCCCTGAAACCAAACGCAGCACGAGATAATGATGTCGCAAGACAAGGATACAGATGTGCACATGCTTTCCTGCGCAGGAAACACGGGTCAAACATCTGGACGGGACGAAACGCCTTCAGAAAGCATTTGTTCCACAACCGTGATTGTAAATGTGATTTCAGGACACTATAACGCAGTCATTTTGGGCACTGCAGATGTTTTGCAGGGCAATGTGTGTTTGAAAAGTGACATGACGGTCAGTGACGAGATCTCATGTTTTATTCTGGATCTACTAAATTATACAAAAACACATTAAAAATGATGACTTAAATACTCCTTACATTTCTGATCTAAAACTTTGAACATTTTTGTGGGTCTTGAAGTATTTGAGATTGTATTAAAGAAAATAAAAGTATTTTGTTCGATTTTTTTTGTTATTTATTTAAAAAAAATAAGCAGAGGAGCAGTTTTTTAAAAATATATAAATGCATGTAAAATATCTGAGTACCTTTTATCTGCTGTAGTGTATATTTTGTCGTCATGTAACGAGAAAAAAACAGACAAAATTATATCTATATAGAAGGCCGCAGAAGTTTTTAAACATTATAACATATTTTTGACCTTTGAATTTAATGAACAGGGTATGTTAATTAGGTTTTGAAATGCCAAATTAAGTAATCCTAAAAAAACTTTATATTACAGAGTTGTTATTATCAATTAAAACTCAAACCATTAATTTTGGTTAATTGAAAAAAAAGATCTGAAAAATATATAATAGATACAATATTATATACAACAACGTAACGTTTTGTTTAAGTTGTTAAGTACTAAAATTACTACATCCGAAACTAAAATAAAAAAAAATGAAAGCTAAATAGAAATAAACTAATAATTTAAAAAATAAAAAATAAAAAACAAAAACGAATTATTTAATAATTTACTAAAGCACATACTAAAAATTGAAACTAAAATATAAATATAATTTTGAAAATATAAAAAATATGAAAGCTTATTCAAAATATTATGTATATGTTAACCGTTTTTACAAAACATTTTTAATGATTAATTAATCTGCACATTAATGTGGATAGAAAGGATTTGTTCTCCCTTTTTATTTGATGGTTACGCCACTTGACACTTTTAGAGTTACTAAATCAAAACTTTATTGAAAACGCTATAAAGGGTTTTTCAAACATGTATGAAATCAACATGAATACAAAGATGTAATTTCTCAATTCCAAATCAGATTTTTAAAATAATTAGTTCTTTGGATCAAAATTTGAATTACGGATAATAAAAAAAAGCCTTTCTAACAAGAACCACCAGATAAAAACAACAAATCAGTCGCACACAAAGATTTTTTAAATGTTTTTTATGCATTAAAATCCTTCTGAATGCTATAGTCATCTATCTCACATATGCGCAGCAATGGCTGCAGAGTGTGCAAAGCATGAACAAATCTACTTCAAAGGATATGCTACAGAATCATTTCATAAAAGAATCACATTTTTTTCCAGGAACCAAAAAAAAAAAAAAAAAAAAGCATAAAAGGAAGAGAAGTTTATAGTGATTCCTCAGACTATTTCCCTTCCAGAGCTGCTGGGAGATTCTCATCCATATAGTGTCTACACGCACATGTATCCCCCAACCCCCATGTTACATAAAAGACCTATTTAAGCTTCAAAAGAGAGAGAGAGACACAGAACACTGCCACTACTGGCAGCCTGGCTCCATGACCTAGTTTCCCACTTATTCAAAGAGAAAGAGAGAGAGAGAGAGAGAGAGAGAGAGAGAGAGAGATAAGTGGGTTATGGTTCACTGCGGGCTTGTCTCAAACCTCAGACGACGAGCACTGACGAGTCATTTGACTAAGACAGGTGACGAGCTCGAGTCAGCAGGTTAAAAACTCACAGCCAACTCAATTAATTAACTGTTTCCTAACTGTATGATGAGTGTGTTTGGTGTAACCGTTCCAAAACCTAGTGTGCCCTACATAGGCAGCATTATAATCATCACTGAACTTCATAAGTGGCTGTTTGTCACTCTACACAGGCAGCAAACACATTCCACTCACAGATGATTTTAAAGGTGCATTGTGTAATATTTAGGAGGATCTGTTGACAGAAATGCAATATAATATACATAACTATGTGGTGTTCAAAGACCTTACATAATGAACCGTTGTGTGTTTATTAGCTTAGAATGAGGCATTTCTAATCGACACACACACCGCGGGTCCCCTTACATCAACATGTTTCTACAGTGGACCTAAACGGACAAACGCGTTTCGTCACTATGTTGTTCTTCGTGCAAAGAAGCTATAGCTAAAGTCAGCGAATAAAACACTGACATAATGATGAATATAATAATCGCAATAACATATCGTTTTACTGAATAATAAAGTAAACCTATTTTCTTAATTTATCTTTGTAAAGAAAGCTCATTGCTTAACTGGCTACTCTCTGCTGTCTCAGACGACGACATCACTTCCTGTCGGCCAACGTAACTTCTGTTGGGTGCAATACGCAACCTCACCACTAGATGCCACTAAAATTTACACACTGCACCTTTAATAGCGTTTGATATAAGCATGTCGCTAAGCTAATGGCGCAATAATCTAATAAGTATAAAAATACATCACACAAATATCAGGTAGAATGGTAAACATTTGAATGCACTTTATCAATACTTCTCAGGACTGATTGACTTGGATCCATCAATATCTCCAGATGTTATGTTTGTAAAATTGACTTCTAGCATATATTTTTTGGGATATTTAGAAATATGTATAAAAACAGGTTCTTGCGAATATTATTTTAATTGATAATTCATTTATAGATTTATCCTTATTAGGGTTGGAAATCAAAAACTTTAAAATTTGCATTTTATAACATTCAAGCACAAGAAGATGCACTAAAGATGAACTAAATCCGGCACTCGCTCGCTGTTTTCTGTGAAGACGCCTCTCATATAGTGTGCGAATACTGAATTGAGTTCTCAAACCCAGTTGATTATGACAGTTATGAATGTAAACAGTTGAGAAAGAAAACGCATGTGTAACAGTATATTGGATCCATGCATTCACTCTTAAAGGGACAGTAGCCTAATAAACCTGCTGCTGTCTGTGTCATTAACCTTAATCTAAGAACAAAAGACAGAAAATCTCTCACTGTTCTTGACTGAACCACTTTTGTGATTTTAATAAGGATTAATCTATATCATTTGTAAAGTGCAGGGTTATTTTACATACGATTTCAATTACTTTACCTGAATATCTAGACCTATCTGTAAAACTTAAACCACTGTTTATTTCATTTGTATCTTTGTTCAGTTGTATTTATTGCTAATTTGTTCTTATTGTATCACGGTTTACTTGTTTTTAATAATGTTTGAAATATTTAGGTGTTTTTTGTTAAAACCATTGGCCAAGGTACTTTAGCAATACCAATAAAGCTATAGTTCTAAAAAATCATTCTAAATATAAAAGAATGGCAAAGTTCACACCACAACTATAACCATAATGGCACAGAGAGATGATATCGTTGGAATCACTTTCAGGACGATTTTATTCCAGCTCATTAATAATCAAAACATTGACATCCAATCAGAATCCATCCTGCTGTAAAGAGCTCGAGCATTTAAAGCGGAAGACGACAAAACAGCAGAGCACTTATAATAAACAGAACGATATCGTCCTCCAAAATGAGGATCGATAAGCAGAATTGGAATCACTAAATTCAAACGATACACAACCCTAATCCTTGTATTCGCCAGTATCACTTTCAATCCTGTTGAAGTCATTCATTTTATCCCTTAAAACTAATCTTTGATCACCGAAAAGACATAAAAAAAAAAAAAGTGAACTTTTTTTTGTCATGCCTTAAAATATCTTGAATGTAACTCGACACTAGGGATGGGACGATTACCGGTTTCACTATAAACCACGATAAAATGTACTGACGGTTAGTATTATCGTTTAAAATTGAATTATCATTTTAGCAGCATAGAGCTGCCGTGTTTGATTATCGTGATTTTAATAACTCACTGTAAATCCTGTCCTGCCAGCAACAGGCTGGCGCAGGCGCAGCGCGCAATGTTGTTGTTTTTTTAATTCGAGAAGGAATGGCGGAAGGCAGATTAATGTTTTAAATCTTACATGATCACAAAAATATTATCAAACTCAGTAAACAATAAATCAACTCTGATTTCATTTTCAATACAATCGAAAACAGAGACGCAAGACGGCAAGTTGTATTTGAATGAAATGAGAGAGCGCGTGCGTTGCGATACATGGATGTGCGCTGTGTTATAATGCGTTGTTATTGACGACGGTCATTTTACGGAAGGAAATGCCACAGAATATAATATTGCTTAAAAAAGTGCATAGAGCTGCTTGTTTTATTTGTTGTTTGTTGATTTTCAAACATAAAACTTGTTGAAATGTTTTCAGTGTGAGCATCAGTTATTTTTGAACACTTTCATCTCGTTTTAACAAAACCGTGATAATATTGATAATCACGATAATTTTGGTCACTATTATCGTGATATGAAATTTCCATACCGTCCCATCCCTACTCGACACCCTTGCCTCATTTAGTGTACGCGGTCCTATGAATATGCAAATGAGCCCCGCCTCCACTCACTCACTCAGCTCAGAGATCCACTCGTTGATGATCACACGTTGATCTGATTGGTTACAAGGTAGTTTGTGACGTCAGAAACACCAGCGATTTGAGACTGTCTTTGGTTCACTGCAGTTTTAAGGAGAAAATACTCAGCAATGGTGTCGACTTATGAATTTACACATAGTTTGTCTTAAAGCACATTAAAAACACCATATAGACATATAAACAACATTAAAAGCTGGATTTTGACCACAGGGGGACTTTAAGAGTTTTGTAATATTACTTTAACTGAGCAATGGATCTGATCGATTCTCTGATGTTTTGTTGTATTATTTAGAATTGAACGTTTTTAACATGAAACCTGTGATTTCTGTAATTTTCATAAAATTACAGAAATCTGTATGATAATGTCAACATGTCATTCTGATTTCTTTCATTTTGAGAAACAGGACAGAATATATCAAAATTAAACAAACTAATACCAACATGTTATAAAAATATCAGCATTAAATTAAGGCCGGCAGACTCCATCACTGCGTCACAGTGACTAACTTCGGCTTTTAATTCCTGTTAGTCACGTTCATTTTCTTGCAATTGTGTCCAAACAACACAATGAAAAGTTGAAGTGCGTGACGAGTCCGAATACCCACACTTGCGGTCTCTGACCACTTGAATGACGTATTTCCTGCATTAGGCTGTAAGTGTGCATGAAAACCGCAGATGTGTGTGTAGAACTGATGAAACACACAACAAGTGCTTTAGGCTATGGCTATATTTTGGTTTTCAAATACTTTGCACTTAAAAAAAGCTGTAAACTTCTGTTCATTAGTCCCTAGACGACACAACTGAATTGTGATGCTTATAATTAAGTCAGTTCCAAATGTTTTATAAAATAAACACTCATCCCACAAGAAAATGTGCAACACTTTGTTTTACCACCATATTATATGTAATATCTAATTCATTTAACGTACAGTGTAAAGGTTTCCTCGACATCGCTGCTTATTTCTTTAAAATGTATATCAGAGTGAGGCCAGCAAGCAGCACTGCGACTACAAACTACTTTAGCCAGAAAGTAGCAAAAGGTCTAATCTATAATCCATTCAATGAAGGACAAAATAATTCAGAAGCATTGTGGAAAAAAAGAAAAAGATCACAGATATTCCTGTGTTGACGAGATTAAAGTTTAAGATAAACAAAAAAAAGTACCCTATCTGTTTTGTAAATACATGTTTTAGATCTTATTGCGAATTGTATTGCAATTAATACATTTATATTTTTCATTTTTTAACGTTTTTTTTAACATAATTTTAAAAAAATGTCATAACTTGTATGTCAAATATCTGAGTACCTTTCATCTGCTGTAGTGTTCATTTTGTTGTCATGCAACGAGAAAAAAATGAATATTAATAATTTACTAAAATACATAACATTACTAAACATTTAAACTAAAATCCAAAAGCTTATTCAAAATATTATATGTATATGTTAACCGTTTTTACAAAACATTTTAATGATAAATAAATCTGCACATTAATGTGGATAGAAAGGATTTGTTCTCCCTTTTTATTTGATGGTTACGCCACTTGACACTTTTAGAGTTACTAAATCAAAACTTTATTGAAAACGCTATAAAGGGTTTTTCAAACATGTATGAAATCAACATGAATACAAAGATGTAATTTCTCAATTCCAAATTAGATTTTTTAAATAATTAGTTCTTTGGATAAAAATTTTAACTACGGATAAAAAAAGCCTTTGTAACAAGAACCACCAGATAAAAACAACAAATCAGTCGCACACAAAGATTTTTAAAATGTTTTTTTATGCATTAAAATCATTCTAAATGCTGTTTTGTTTAAGATCGTATTGCGATTTGTATTGCAATTAATCCATTTCTATTTTAAATTTTTAAACGTTTTTTTATATAATTTAATTAAAATTTCATAACTTGATCTTCCACTGGAAATAATCCGGCCAACTCCTACAATCGTCTGCAAGCTTGTGTTCATTTTGTGTGCAAATGCCACATCTCAAATAAAAATAAATAATTAAAAATAATTAGGGATGCACAATGTATCGCCACCAAATCAGTATTGGGTGATATATGTTCATTTTTAATGTTGTCGTAATCCAAGCACTGCTAGTTGAGACCGTTTCAATGATAATCTGTAATTTACTATGATTTTACAGATACATTTTCATGTAAAGCAGTTTTTTCACACTAAAAACGTAAAACTTTTTTTGCATTTTGGCCGTTAATTTACACGACAACACCGTTTTGGGCCTGAAAACGCAAACTTTTGAAAACTGATTTCAAAGTGCAAGTTTTTGAAAACGGTCTCCGTGAAAACAACAAAATAGTGAATCTCTGAAGACGACGACGTCATGCACATGCGTATTACGTGTTCAGCCTATAGTGTTTCATCGCCATCTACTGGCCTGGCAGCAGAATACAGCGTTTTTAGTCGTTTTCGCGGATCCGTGTGAATGAGGATCGTTTTGATAATGATCGTCTGTATGCGGAAAACTCAAAGGAAAAACTCTGTTTTAAGCATATCGATGTCGTGTAAACGTACCTTTAGTAGCGCCCTCCGCTTCAGATTTAAGTATGGTTAACTATGAGCCTAATCAATGAATTGGTCGTTAATTTAAACAATGATCGATTATGTGAATTTAAGTAAAATCAGAATTCAGTTCAGCTATAAGCATCTCTAAAAAGACAACAGTGTCCGTTCAGTGTTGATTCAGTTGTTCAATAACAATGTCCACTGAGGTCATGGCAAATACATTTATATTTAGTTTCTAGATACTTCACACACACACTCACACTCAAAAACACACACAAACACACACTCACACTCAAAAACACACACAAACACACACTCACACAAACATACTCGCACACATTTTTTTAATGTTCTTTTTTTAAACTTGCACAGTTCAGCTTGTTCTTCAGACTTAATTACTAGTTGTGCTGGTTTGCTCTGGTACGGCCTCATTGAGCTAAAGGTAATAGCCGAGTTTAAAAGAGTTTGAAACGATTCTGTCACTCGGGAGACAGCTGCAGGATGCGGTTAGGGGGCCCCAAGTGTGTGTGTGTGTGTGTGTGTGTGTGTTGGGGGTTGGGAACATGTCAGGGATCATGAAGTTTCTGAGCAGAATACACACGCACTGAAGGATCTCAGTGGATGCACTGATGACAAATGCACAGTTACAAGCACAGAGAACTTGAACAAGTCCTAAAAAAGACTGGTTGAAAAATAAAATGCACACACATATGATTATTGATACATTACATATATGATACATCAAAAATAATTAGTGCATGAGAGGAATGTGGGGTTTCAGTCTTTTGAAACGTTATATAGTCACAGGCTCACAGCATCATGAAAGGCGGTTCACATACCAGAGGCGATCTTTAAATCCACTCCATCAACACACAGAGATCTCTCATGAGTGACCGAAGAGCACAAGCACTGAGACAAGTACAACTTTAATGTCGTTAAAAACGACATAGACACTAATTTCAATAGTATGTGCAATGTGAAGTGTTGAGTGTTAAATTGTGTATGTTGCATAAAGCCACATTTAAAAACAAAAACTATGTAAAAAAAAAAAGCTTCTTAAAGGGATCCGTCAGGCAATAAATATGAACCTTATTGGCTCTGTTTGTTTACAGCTGATATTAAGATGTGTTTTGGTCGATCGGATCACAAGTAGACGAGGGAAACACATTCCCGTTTACACCTGGGGCCCTATCTTGCACCCAGCGCAATTGACTTTGTACACCGACGCATGTATAATTCCTATTTTGCACCGACGCACAGCGGACTTTTCCCTCCACAGACGCACGTCGGTAAATTAGGGAATGAACTTGCGCTCCCGGGGGCGGTTCAGCGAAGAGAGGAGGCGTGTTCCGGCGCAAACGTTGCCTGGTGCTATTTTGCAGGTTTAGAAAACAATTCCTCCACAGACCAGGAGAAACCTAGTCTAAAGTCAGTGGCGCGTTCAGATGCTATTTAAAGGGCGCATGCTTGGCCATAATGTAGTGTGTACACAACGCACATACACTTTGCTTCTCTCATCTACACAGATGCAGCAGTTCACATTTTTGCAAACCATACATAATTACAAGGAAAAATATTCCACACGAGGGAAATCATTGTAGTGTTCATGAAGATGTGAAAAAATTGGCATGAATCTAGCTTACACATTTACCCAAGTTTTCATACGCCTGTTTAACCGAAGCTAATTTGGGTGTGTTTCTCCATCCCCAATGTCACTTCTCTGTGTTTTACGGCCGTGACGAGAACGTCGGTCTCCTCGACTGTGAAGCGCTCCTGGCGTGCGTCTTCTGGGATGACGCTCTGGTTGGTTTATTTCACGTTACGCCCAAACCACACCTATGAGTAATGAAGCTGCTTCAGACCAACACATTTTAGATTTGCGTCGGGCACAAGAGTCATTTATCCCGCCGGTATAATAGCAACAGCGCCCAAGACCCACACACAAAGTTACTTGCGTTTCGCGTTTGATACTTGCGTTTCAGATCGTTAAAAAAGGGGCCCTGGTGTTTTAATCCGTCTCTTCTGTCCACTTTCAAACACTTCTGTCCTGATTTCTTCGAGGGGAGGGTCTATGGGTGAGTAAATGTTTGGGTTTTTCAGATCTTACGATTTAATGGATGAAATAAGCTCACGATATTAACATATGAACACTACTGGAGACGACGGAGAAACACACGGAGAGCATCAGCTTCAGTTTCTGCTCTGACAGACGCAAGATCCGTCTGGCTGTCGCTCTTCCCATAATGTTCCCGCATTAGACCAGTAGACAGAGAGAAGACAGTCTTTAGAGGCTGTTTGAACACATTCGATCACATGAGCGTTTACACTACGAAAGCAATCCGGTCGAATGTGTTTTCAACTAACTCTGGAAGTGGAGGAAACTGGACGAGCTCAAAGCGTTTTAGACCCGTTTACTCCTGTATTTAGAGTCGTCCACTCGTGATCCGATCGACCACATCTTAACACCAGCTGTAAACAGGGCCCAAGAGCTTCCCATCATGGGATCATTTTACAGATTTAGTTTCAACTAACTCTATTGACAGAATTGATTGGCTTTCCGTGTTTTCCCCGTTATATGGTGAGGGGTACTATTACACAAATTCTGAAAGAGTAGAGAATCTCTGGATCAAAACACAGGCAAAAAAAGAGCAGAAATAAGCACTAAAAGACAATATGTAGTCTTAAAAAAACAACGAGATTTTTATTTTATTTTTTGAGTAACTACATTCAAGTGTTGATCAAAAAAGAATACATAAAGCTGGAATAAAATGTTTTTATAAAAACGCAGAGGCTCGGTTTGTTCTTTTGAGATAGATGATAGATAGATATAGATATATAATATATATATACAGTATATATATATATATATATATATATATATATATATAGAGAGAGAGAGAGAGAGAGAGAGAGAGAGAGAGAGATACATGGAGAGAGAGAGATACATAGAGAGAGAGATACATAGAGAGAGAGAGATACATAGAGAGAGAGAGAGAGAGATACATGGAGAGAGAGAGATACATAGAGAGAGAGATACATAGAGAGAGAGAGATACATAGAGAGAGAGAGAGAGAGATACATGGAGAGAGAGAGATACATAGAGAGAGAGAGATACATAGAGAGAGAGAGAGAGAGAGAGAGATACATAGAGAGAGAGAGATACATAGAGAGAGATACATAGAGAGAGAGAGAGATACATAGAGAGAGAGAGATACATAGAGAGAGATACATAGAGAGAGAGAGAGATACATAGAGAGAGAGAGCGATACATAGAGAGAGAGATACAGAGAGAGAGAGAGAGAGAGATATACAGAGAGAGAGAGAGATACATAGAGAGAGAGAGAGAGAGAGAGAGAGAGATACATAGAGAGAGAGAGAGAGAGATACATAGAGAGAGAGAGAGATACATAGAGAGAGAGAGAGAGAGAGAGAGAGAGATATACACAGAGAGAGAGAGAGAGAGAGATACATAGAGATACATAGAGAGAGAGAGAGAGAGAGAGATAGAGAGAGAGAGAGAGAGAGAGAGAGAGAGATACATAGAGAGAGAGAGAGAGAGAGAGAGAGAGATACATAGAGAGAGAGAGAGAGAGAGAGATACATAGAGAGAGAGAGAGATACATAGAGAGAGAGAGAGATACATAGAGAGAGAGAGAGAGAGAGAGAGAGAGATATACACAGAGAGAGAGAGAGAGAGAGATACATAGAGATACATAGAGAGAGAGAGAGAGAGAGAGAGAGATAGAGAGAGAGAGAGAGAGAGAGAGAGAGAGAGAGAGAGAGAGAGATATGGCATGTTCAGATATTCATACAACAAAATATTTTGAGGGCCAATACATTTTTGTGAAAATGATAAAAAATGCCGGCGCTGGCAACTTACATTTTTTTTTATTATGTTTTATTTTTATAAAATTTTAAACATTTAACAGCTCATAAACATACTTTGATCACTACAAAAAAATATATATATAACCCATTAAACATGAAAGTATTATGCAATAATTTTAAACATTGATCATTATATAGAACCTTTTAGCCATACGAGTCAAGAGCCCGTTCTTCTGAGAGTGTGTTTCCTCGCTCAAGTAAGATGCATAATGAACAGTGGATTCAGGAATTTTACTTTGTTAAAAAGGATTTCATGCTTATAAATAAGGGTGGGCAAATAATCCACGCTCTCTGCAGCTCAACCTATGACAGAAGATTAAAGACACCCAAGGTTGGGTTAAATAGAGACACGGTTGGGCTTTTCACTGAAGATTACTCCAGCACTGAGAGAAAGAAGAAAGCTCTGCAGATTTCCAACGAGTGCTTCACTGACCAACAACTAATGCTCTCCAGCTACCAGTAATCATTTACTATTCTCTCCACGGCCACTGAACGCATAACATCTCAGCTAAGAAATTAATACTTTTATTTAGCAAAAATATTATATTTTATAACATTAAATTGATCAAAAGTCACATTTATAATGATACCAAAATTTTGGTTTTTAAATAAATGCTCTATTCATCTAAAGAATGTATAACAGTTTCCACAAAAATATGAAGCAGCACAATGATAATATTCATAAATGTTTCTTGAGCATCAAACCATCATATTAGAGTGATTTGTGAAGGATCATGTGACACTGAAGACTGGAGTAATGATGCTGAACATTCAGCTTTGATCACAGGAATAAATTACACTTTCCTATATATCCACATAGAAAACAGGATGTTTTAAATTGGAACAATATTTCACTGTTTTACTGTATTTGTGTTCAAATGAGCAGAAGAGACTTCTTTGTTTTTATTTTATTTTAATTTTATTAACCCCTTAACTGTCTTGTTTTCCAAAGACATTGAAATATGACTTAGGCAATTATGCTATGAGACTAACGATATGTTTTGAGTGATCTGAACCATGTATTTCCAGAATTTTCATACAATTTATGAAGTATACATCCTATTCAGAAATAGCATGGGTGTTTTGGCAGTATCTGATTTGATTTCAACCTCTAATAAACACATATAAAGAGCACATGTGCGTTACAGCTCGCTGCCGCATCACAAATCGAGAATCCATCATATTTTTCTTTATATTCAAAACATTTTCAGACCTTTTTTTTCTCTCCTAAAATGTAATTGGTGTTATCTTTTGAACTCCTGTCATGAAAACAAACTGAGGTTTCTACCAATTTTTCATGATTTTTCATGTTTATTTCTATTTCAAAATAAAGGCCTAAACACACCTAATGAATATGAAATATTCTTGTTGCAAATTAATAAATTACTGCTCCTCTGTAATATTACTTACCTAAATATTACTTTAGGTTTTTACTAAGATATTATTTTTCTAAAAATATATGGGCAAGTGTCACTTAAGGGGTTAAGCAAAACAGACTGACACTAATATCTATGACTGTTCTATTGACATTTGTTCCATATTCCTGAAGCGATTTCATCTTCACAAAGTGGAGTTTAGCTGACAGTAATAACGGAAGATGAGTGTGATTTATGACAACAGAAAGACATCCCAAACTCAATGTCTAGAAGGTTGACGTGATCTCTTCAGGTTTACAACTGAAAAAACACAGGATCAAATCTCTCTGACATTACAAGATCTAGATGTTCAGTGACGAACACATCCATAAAGCCTTTATGACACGCGCTCCAAAACATCCAATGAAATAACGTTTGGTTTTCTGATCTCAGGACATTTGGCCAACAATTAGTTACCGTAAAATCAATATATCGGAATAAATCACACAGTTTTCCTTCCTTTGTTAGCGGGATAAGTTTGACATAGCTGAGATTATTTAAGCTGAGCTTAAACAGAAACTTTGAAGCAAGTTTACCATCTCCGTCCTAATGCAATTATCCTACATTATTGAAGACGACCTCCTTTAAAAACAGGCATAACTAAATTTTTCATCCACTACCTGACCAAACGTGACATTGTTTATTTAACAACATTTTATTTTCTTCATAACATCCCTTTAACTTTTGGGAAACGCTTATTCTGATTGGG
The DNA here is from genome assembly GCF_965113295.1 of Leuciscus leuciscus. Taxonomy (NCBI): domain Eukaryota; kingdom Metazoa; phylum Chordata; class Actinopteri; order Cypriniformes; family Leuciscidae; genus Leuciscus; species Leuciscus leuciscus. Next base: position 39,644,308 of record NC_138737.1, on the reverse strand, counting down.
ATGTCCCGAATTTAGTAATCATTTTAATAATTTGTGTCATTTTTTAATAATTTGTGTCATTAAACAAGTCATTTTATTAATGTAAATCATCTGTCTATGCTTTTATTGTTATTTTATTTCTTAAATGCATGATATTTTTATTGTGATTATCTTGATTTTAATTCCTTTTTGATGTAACGCACTTGTGTATGAGAAGTGCTAGATAAATATAATGGCCTTGCGTTGAGATGATATTTCTTACAGCGAGAGACAAACACACTCTGTGTTTGATGTGCAAATATTGTCAGGCTATTTGTGTAACTGTCCATAATTGTTCCAGAAAACAATCTGTGTTTGCGCTTCATTGTCTGTGATAACAAACAAAACGTCCACGATTCACAGATGTGTATAACATAATAAAATACTCAAGATCATAACACTTCAACAAATTGTTTTATTCTTTCCCTGAAATCCCTCCATTTTGTCTGTTTTATGTCTATATTAAGCATTCCAACAAATCACAGTTGTTGCTTTTGTTTTATTCCTCCGCTGGAACTTTAATGGAAACCGTACTTGGTCAAATCGTTCACAAGTTCTCTTTAAAAGAGCTTTATCTCCTCTGAATTTATATTACTTTATTTAGCAAATCAGGATCATGTGACACTGAAGACTAGAGTAATGATGCTGAAAATCTATCATAGAAATAAAAATACATTGTTTTAAAAAAATTCAGTTTTTGCTGTATTTTTGATCAAATAAATGCAGCATTGGCGAGACTTGTGGAGTCCCCCTGTGGTGAAAATCAAGTTTCTAACGTTGTTTATATGTCTATGTGGAGTTTTAAATATGCTTTAAACCATGTGTAAATTCATAAGTCGACACCATTGCTGAGTATTTCCTCCTTAAAACTGCAGTGAACCAAAGACAGTCTCAAACACACGCTTTGAAATCGCTGGTGTTTCTGACGTCACAAACTACCTTGTAACCAATCAGATCAACGTGTGATCGTCAACCAGTGGATCTCTGAGCTGAGTGAGTGAGTGGAAGCGGGGCTCATTTGCATATTCATAGAACCACGTATACTAAATGAGGCGAGGGTGTCGAGTTACAGTCAAGCTATTTTAAGGCACAAATAAAAAAAATTTCAAGGAAAAAAACATTTAAATGTGTCATTTTGGTGATCAAAGATGAGTTTTAAGGGATAAAATGAATGACTACGGGGGAGTTTCATTCAAAAGTCTGGGGCCGGTATATCATTTTTAGTGTACATTAAAATCATAATTAAATATGAAACAGAAAAATAAACATTTGAATAAAATTAATGTATATCTTTATTATGCATACTAACTTATAAATCATTGGACATACTCCAAAAAAAACCACCCGATTTGACTCTATTGGCGCATTAAAACGTCAACCGCACAGCGTTCCCGTTATGACGGATCACGCGTGGCTCGCCGAGTCTCCGGTCGACTGTGTTCTGACACCATAATGAGCGGCAGGGCCCGTGAATCTCTGCATGATGCCGATCGGTGACAGAGTCGAGTAAAAATGCGCTCTAAGCAGAGGGTTTTCCCTGAAATAGTCCAGCTCACTGCACTCGACATGTGGCTCTCATTCCCACCCGAGCCGCCAACACCAGCACTGCTGCCAGAACCTAAAACACAAGCCAGAAGTGAGCAGGAACATCAGGCTGAAGCACATCTAGTCCGGCTGGGGGAGATAATTTCACAAACGAAACTGTCCGAAGTGAATAAGAATACGGTAAATCTACAGCAAGTTATGATGACTTCTGAAAGCTTCAAAGTCCACTCACATATACATAATAAAACACATCCCCATACAAATATGAAAGCTTGGAAAGGGTCTTAAACATTAGCCCTCGTTGAGTCGGGGCGGCACAGGAAGAGGCCAATCACTTTTAGAGCGTGTTTTAGGTTCAGCGGGTTCACTTAGGGGGAATTCGAGTGCGGATCCCTCCCCCACCGCCACTCTTGACTAACTCAGAGTTAACTTAAAAAATAACTTAATTCATCTTTATTCCACACTTCCCATGGGTGTGTTAGTATGTGCGAAAGGTAGCAGTGCTCGGATTCAAGAGGAACGGGACAGACATTTGACTAATGGGAAGAAAGTGTTTCCCTGTTATTGTTTGTCCTCTCTGGGTTTCAGATGAAGAGATTTTAAATCAAGCCACTTAACAACGTGTCCTAACCAGACGCGATGAGATAAGATTCCAGCGACAAGGAATTAGTGTGTCCACACCAGACGAGACTAAAAGACGTGACAGAGTCAATCAAAGTGGGCGAAGTCTCTCTGTAAGCGCACTGCACTCACAACCAATCCAAAATCACAGCCAATCAGAAGAGCGTGTGGGCGGAGTCTCACTGCAAGTGCACAGCACTCGCAACCAATCAAAAATCACAGCCAATCAGAAGAGCGTGTGGGCGGAGTCTCAAAGCAAGCGCACAGCAATCGTAGGCCTGTCACGATAACAAATTTTGCTGGACGATAAATTGTCCAAGAAATGATTGCGATAAACGATAATATTGTCGTTCTGAGACCATTTTCATCTAATATAATGATAATGGCATAATAATGCAGGTACACCTTTTCAAAGATCTATAAACTTTTATTTCTAAAGAATATTAAACATTGAAAACAGAAAACATTTTAAATAGCCACAAAAAATTTACAAAACAACCAAAAACAATAAAAGCAATGGACTCTCAGTGTCTGTAAACAAAAAAACTCACTTGAATAAATACCAAAAACAATAAATAAAATGGATGTAAACAAAATGGCACTTCAAAAAAATTATTAAACATTAGGCTCAGACATAAATAGTTATACATTCCATAACATGCAAAACTGCCAGTTAGGACCTTTGTAAACATATAAAAAAAAAGCCTCAACAGGCCATATCACACTTTTTTGCACTGTCCTGCTGTTACTTTGTCGACTAAACGCCAGAGTGATTGAGTACTGTCGGGAAGACGGAGACGCACTTTATTGCGTATATATGCTACGCACTGAAAATACTTGGTTAAGATTAGGGGTGAGGAGTGCGTGCGTATTACACGCCATAAAGTGCGTATCATATGCACGCAAAAACTATTTTGGGCGTATAAATGGCACGAGAAATAACATTCGTGGTATAGATACGCATTTTCATGAGATCGGGCTCGACATACCGGCTCGCTCAGGTTAAGTGGTTCACCACGATCATTCGGTTTGAATCCGAAGTGCTCCCACACCGGCAGCTGTCGCGTTTGGCTTTGAACCCAATTCCATCTTTTTCTTTTTTCTCACAACTCACAACTAGCGTCTTCTCTCTCTCCCGGCAGTCGCCGCAAGCAGTCCCGCTTTCCCATACAAAGACCATGCAACTGACAAGAGGGTTCACACTCCTCCTATACGCTAAGGAACCGAGAGTGGTCATCCAGTCTCTTTGGTAGAGAGAGAAACGATCGAGGAAAACAAACAAGCATGCAAATGGAATTATCGCGGCCGGAAAAATTATCGAGCTCCTTTTTTTTATCGTGCGATTAATTGATTTACTGACTATCGTGACAGGCCTAAGCAATTGCAACCAATCCAAAATCACAGCCAATGAGAAGAGTGTGTGGGCGGAGTCTCAATGCGAGCGCACAGCAATCGCAACCAATCCAAAATCACAGCCAATCAGAAGAGTGTGTGGGCGGAGTCTCAATGCGAGCGCACTGCACTCGCAATCAAATCAATGCAAAATCACAGCCAATCAGAAGAGCGTGTGGGTGGAGTCTCACTGCAAGCGCACTGCACTCGTAATCAAATCAATCCAAAATCACAGCCAATCAGAAGAGTGTGTGGGCGGAGTCTCAATGCAAGCACTGCACTCAATCAAATCAATCCAAAATCACAGCCAATCAGAAGAGTGTGTAGGAGGAGTCTCACTGCAAGCACTGCACTCACAAACAAATCAATCCAAAATCACAGCCAATCAGAAGAGCGTGTGGGCGGAGTCTCACTGCAAGCGCACTGCACTCACAAACAAATCCATCCAAAATCACAGCCAATCAGAAGAGCGTGTGGGCGGAGCCTCTCTGCAAAAACACTGCATTCGCAACCAAATGTTACATTATCAAATTCATAAATATTACACCATTTTAACATTATCAAATATACATACTCGGTCACTGAAACAATCTTTATCATACAAATATTTTTTTCCTTTCATTTATTTTCAACATCCAAGGTGAATTTTCCATTGTCGCTTTCAGTACAGCTTTAAAGGTCACGCAAAATGATATTCAAGTACCTATTAGTACCTGAGATTATCATTGTTGTCATACTTTTCATGTTGTTGTTACAGCCATGATGCTGCAAAAATAGAAACTATAACAGAGTCGTCTGACAAAAAACTCTGTTTAAGGAAAAGATGCCTTTATCGCGTCTGGTTAGGACACGGTGTTCCTGTTAAATTCCTACTTTAATCCTTTACACAAGGGATTTAATTTGAGATCAACACACTCATTCAAACTAGTTCAGTTTAAAGAAATATAACATTCATAAAATACAATTTCACAAATGTTTGTTATGAAAAGCATGCAACACTTCAGGTTCAGCCTGAGTATATTTCTGATCTGAAACAAAGGCCCGGCCCGCAGCGATTACACACTTCACTGGCAGGCTGATTCCCCAGAGCCGCACATGTGGCCGGCACTGCCCCAGACGCCCAGATGTTGAGTTTCATGTGTTTAATGTGTTTGTGTAGAGAGAGCGCTAAGCCTCGCATGGCAGATCCACATGCCTTCTGTTCCCACCATTGCTGAATTACATATATAAACTACAGTACCCATAATGCAGTGCAGAGCTGGTGCCCTTAAACAGCTCATGTTCAACTTTCTGGTAACACTTTACAATAAGGCTCATTAGTTAACATTAGATAATGTATTAACTTACATGAACTAACCATGAGCAATACATTTGTTACTGTATTTATTAATCTTTGTTAATGTCAGTTAATAAAAATACAGCTGTTCATTGTTTGTTCATGTTATAGTTCACAGTGCATTAACTAATGTTAACAAATACAACCTTTGATTTTAATAACGTACAAGTAAATATTGAAATTAATATTAACTAAGATGAATTCATGCTGAAGAAGTATTTTCATTCTTAGTTCATGTTAACTAAGTTAGTTAACTAATGTTAACTAATGAACCTTGGTTCCTCCAGCGGGAGTTCTTCTCTATATCAGTGTCAGTGTTTCTGATCTCCTGAAACGCCTCCATTCATTGTAGTCTTGAGTTTCTTCCAGGAACACGTCACAATATTCCTCATTATAATCATTAATACGCAGAATAAAGGGGCGGGGCCTGGTTGAGTTAGTTAGTAGTGTGTTAAACTGGCGGTTATGGAAAGGGGCGGGGCATTTCCCAAACACACTCGAAGAGCTCAACCAATCACAACACACTGCTCCAGCCGACCAATCAGAGCACAGTGTGCTTTTCAGAAGGATGGGCTTCATAGAGACAGGAAGTAAACAGAGCGTTACTGACAGACTGGGAAGAGAGGAGCCGCAACAATGGAGAATATGAGGAAAATAATCAACATTCAAGCAGGAAAACCTGTTCTAGTAGAACAAAAACAGCATCAAGACTTTGAAAAAAGGGCATAATATGTCCTCTTTAAAAGACACAGATGTCTGTAAAGTTTGAAAATGGTCACATGGAATAATAAACAACTTTCTTTCTTCTGTGGAGCACAAAAAAAGAGAAATTCTGAAGACTTTACTCGTCACTCTTTTAAATGCCAATTCAATGAACGAGCAGTAAAGCTTTCAAGCTTTAAAAAAGATGCACCATAAAATGAACCGTCCATGTGACCTGTGTGCGACATCAAGTCTTCTGAAGACATATCTGATAGCTTGGTCATCCTCACCTTTGACCGGCTCATTGAGCTAGTGAGATGACCTCATGAGATGACCTCATCTAACGAACGCATCGTTAGCGTTATGGTCGCAGGTTCCATTATTACCAACATTGTTCAACAAATTGCTTTTGTTTCCCAAAGCTATAGTTCCAACAAACAGCAGAGCAACTTCACCCAGAAACCCGTTCAAAAAACCCACTGACTTCAGGACGATGGAACTCGAAGTGCTAAAATGCTAAAACTTGTTTGAGTTTTGGTCGAAATGTAATCTCAACCGATTAATTAGCAGAAGTTATTACCACCTCATTAACAACATGGTTTCGTGATTATCTAGTTAATTTCTTCAACATTGCCTCATACTAAAGTGATTAAGCAACGAGTTATGTAGTTGTGTGGGAAACGCCCCTCAGATCAATCAGACTCACTGGAAAGATCTGATGCATGTTCACAAATCAGATAAAGCGGCTTCTCTCAAGAAATCCCACAAACATATGGCTAGACTACAGGTGGAACTCAAAATATGTGAATATCATGCAAAATTTATAACTTTGATGATTATGGCTTACAGCTTATGAAAACCCCAAATTCAAAATCTCAGAAAATTAGAATATTACATGAAATCAATAAAAAAAAAAAAGGATTTTAAACACAGAAATGTCGGCCCTCTGAAAAGTATAATCATGCATATGTATATAGTTATATATACTAAATATATTAGTTTCACCTTTTAATTTGAATTACTGAAATGCACGAACTGTTGCACGATATTCAAATTTTTCGAGTTTCACCTGTAAATGGCCCAAAAAATCATCACAACATTTTTCATATCATTCAATATCGATAATAATCACGATAAATGCCTAATCCATTTCTTTAAAATTTTAAAAGTTTATAGATTTTGGTTTCATATTATTTTGATAGTCCCTTTAACACATTCTGTTGACTATAAGTAACGTTGCACCTACATGTCTACTTACTCTCATTACAGTGTTAGTAGAGTATTAGTAGACTGATTAGGGTTAGAGTAAGTAGACATGTAGTTGCAAAGTTGCTTATAGTCAGTAGAATGTCTGTTGGGGACCATCAAAATGAAGAGTTAGCAGATATTAAGCAGACAGTCTACTAATGCTCTAATGAGAGTTAGTTGACATGTAGTTACAAAGTTACTTTTAGTCCGCAGAATGTTCAAAAGGGACCATCAAAGTAAAGCGATACATGATTATTTTTGCTCCTGAGTTAAAGTTGTATAATCCAGACAATTAATTGTGGTTTTCAACTACTCTTTAATTGTCAGAACATGACAAACATTTGCCAAACAGGAGCACATTTCACAAATCTGAGGTAGAATATTAAAAATAAAATAAAAATCATAAAATATTTTTTCTACATTAAAATATGCACAAGCTAACAGAAGTAAAATCCTCTTCCAGTCTGTTTTCCTTCACCAAATCTTAAAAGAACATGAGAAACTTAAAAAAAGTAGGAATGAACGTAGGAATGAACGTTTGACAGTAGCTTGAGTTGGGATGCAGATGTAAATTCATTAACAAAAACAGTAACATCTGTAAACATTGTAACAACTTAATTTTTATATATTCTATAACAACCTCATTTATATATGTTCTGTTAAATTATTGAAATGAAAATCTTCCCCTCCACTATAACTTAGCACACGGAAAATACACATTTAAATACAAAACTTAAACCAGGTTACGATACATAAAGATTGTCATTTGGAGTAAATATCTGCGTTTCATGCACACAAATAATCTGTTTATAATCGGAATGATGGTTCAATCGGACTGAAACACCTTCATACTCAATAAACAAGCTATAATTTGTCTAAAATGCAGCTGTTAGAGTTCAAATTATCAAAATATGATCATATAAACCCAATTTTATCATCTGTTAAGTTCTGTATGGACTACAAAGTATTGCTACTGAGCTATAAGGCCCTGAATGGTTCAGCTCCGGTGTATTTAACCGATCTTCTATTGCCCAACCATATCTTTGTTGCAGTTATACTCACATTACTGCGCATGCGCTGAAGTTTTGCTCAGAATACACGTGAACAAATATATGTGATTCCGATTACAACATTTATGGATCATATAAAAACAGAACTTTCAGAATCTGAAATGGCATTGGATGACTTGCAAAAATGAGTGCATGTAAACACACCTATCGATAGATGTCTATGGAAGATAGCTGCATGTTTCATTTTTGAAAGGAATGAAAACAAGGCTGTGCACTTTCGTACTTCAGTGGATTGTTGTTTAACATCATGCCAATTCTCCAGCTCATTAAAAACCTTCCAGTAGACAGAAACTCCATGAAAGTTGTGAACATTACATGTGATCTAGGCGACCCGATCACCCTGACTAAAGACCCGTGCAGAAAAAGACAAATGAACATCTGTGTGCATCTGATGAATTTATACTTATGGATTTTTTTTAAGCTTTCTGAAGCTAGACAGCCACTGCTGGAATGGAAAAGCAACATGAAATGTCGTCTTTCCCAGCTAATAAATATACATTCTAAGAACATTTTGATAATGTTAACATTAAGTTATAAAAACATTATTTCCGAACGTTCTATACATCCAGTTTTTAAAATGTTTTATCTCGGTTATATGAACTTTAAGGGAACATTCCATTTGATCATTTTGCAGACGTTATCGGAATGATACTTTCGAATGTTCTTTGAACTTTCCCAAACAAGTAACATTTAAAAAAAAAAATTTCCATGAGCAATGAGATAACTTTGATCAAATATTCTATTATTGTTACAGATAAAATATTAACTAGGGGTGTAACAATATATTGGGCCCTATCTTACACCCGGGGCAATGACGCAGTTTTCATTTTCATGTCTTGCGCCGCGTTGTTTAAATAGCAAATGCATTAGCGCTCATGTGTGCGCCCATGGGCGGCTGGTCTGAAACCGAGGTGTGTGTTCAGACACATTGTTGCTGTGTTGCTATTTTGAGGAACAGAAATAGACTGAACCATTGACCAACTGAAACCTTCTCTAAAGTCAATGGAGCAATATTATAATAATTGTTTTGTTATGTAAAGAGCGCATTAGAAATGTGCACCTATAGGCGGGTCCACAACACATACACTCTGCTTATTAAACACACACACTGCTTATTACACACACAGGGACACACGTACAACAGCACACAAACATGCCAAATATTTAAAATAAAAGGATTACAATGTAAAAGATTATTTTTGTGTACATAAAGATATGCTGGAATCCGGCTTGTCCCGTAGATGGTCTTTAACCTTGCACGTACATACACACACACACACACACACACACACACACACACAGCTTTTACTTCGCGCACAAGCAGTTACGTTTGTGCTCTGGAGACGCGTTCGGTCTTTCCACTATCAAATTCTGTCATGTAAATAGTGAATCCGCCATAGCGCCAACGCAACTGGCATTTAAAGGGAATGGGAGAAGAGACTCTGATTGGTTTAAGGCACATAAATCCCAAAACACACCCATTACTCATTAAGAGAATAGAGACGATCCTTTTAGACCATGCGCCGGGAGCGCCGACCATTTGTCCCGTTGTTAAACTAGCAAAAGTGGATTCGGACACGCACTAAGAGAACTTGCGCCGTGCGCTTTAGACCATGAGCTTAGATCGCTAAAATAGGGCCCATTGTGTCACAATATTTCGCAATACAAAACTGCAACAATATGAATCATGGATAGTTGACTAGGCTATATGTATTGTGTATAATTCACCCAAAAGTTTTCAGAGTTTTAGTGTCAGTACTATATTAAACTACTATATATAATGTTGAATATAATGTATAATAATGCAATGGGGGAATATTTGTGTGTCCTGATTATGCCAAATGTCTGATGTTACCAGTAAAAGTGGCCGACATTATTTTAAATATATCTAGTCAGAGTTCAAGCGTATTCATCTAAAATAATTCAGTATTTTCAGCTTCAGAATCATGAATATTGTTATTCTGGTGTCTCTATTGTCCTGTGCTTTGGGTTTCAGCACCAAGTCCAAGCCTATTCATTTACACACACAATGTAACACCAAATTTAGCATTTTAAATAAACAGTGCATTTTTTGTTAACCTTTTATCATATGTCTTGGGAGTATCGTGAGTTCAATATCGTGATATGTATTGAATCGTGACATGAGGGTCTCGTTACACCCCTAAAATTAACATTAAGAGAATCTTGCCAGAAAGTAAACCAAGGTTATCTGTTAGCTAGGATTGTGTCATTCCGGGTTGCAACGACATGAGAGTGAGTAAATTGTGTTTTTTAGCATTTCATCACCCACATCTGAAGCGAATGCAACCCATTCCAACCTCGCATTACACACACAACTGCAGCTAGAGGTTTACAATCAATTAGCATGTCTGCATCGCGACTCGCAGAGCCAGAAAGCGTGGCGGAGGACGAATATCTGAGGGAAGATCTAATGCTCTGCTAAGCGAAGCTGAAGAAGGATCAGGCAGAAATGGGCCTAGCAATCTCCTCGCATCAGCTTCAGTGTGATGTGACAATCAGAGGATCCTAACGAGAGGATTTTACGCTTGGGCTCCTCGGCCCTCGGCCCCGCTCATACACACTCATGCTCTGTTGACGCTCGGGGCATCGGGTGCCATCTTGGGCACAACTCACATCTATTCCATCTGACTGCTCGCTGGGCCACACACTCATGCATATGGACACGCGAAGGCCCGGCGAAGCGCTAGCGTCCCGACACAGGCCTTGCTTAAAACACTCGGATTCAAAAAAAAAAAAAGAGAAGAGTTGTGAGGAACAAGAGGAGGAAAAGGAGTTTCATGGCCAGTGGCGAGACGTTATCAGATAAGAAAGAAAGCAATCGTTCCGGTTTCCAGCGTGGCTTTGTCGTCATCGTGCGAGAAGGGTGGATGGAAGACAATAAAGCATGATTTCGCTTCGGAGACACGACTGCAGATTTATCTGAAACATCTGAAATGCAACAGGGAAGAAGAGCACAATATAAACCCAGGCTGAGCGAGAAAGATCGAATAAACATCCAGGGAGGGAAACATTGTTACAGTAGGGATGGGGGTCAACATGATCGCTGAAAATCTATTTTACTATGTCAGTAAGAGATAAGATGGCAGATTTTGACTAATGTTGACTGAGCGTTTCGTTAAACCAATAGTTTTTGTGTCTTTTGACCAAAATTTCAGTCCGTTTCAAAGCATTTTAGTTGACGATAATTTCCCCCAAAAAAGTGTTTTAACTGTAGTGGATCAAACTTTATTCAAATGTTAAGACATTTAAAAAATATAAACATTTATTTATATAAAATTTTTTTTACATAAATGATATGCTACTGTATTGTAACAAAAGTCACATTTACTGCTGAATATGAGGAAGTTATTTCATTTTCATGAAAAATTCTGAAAAAAATTATCTGAAAATTATGAATTATTACTTGAATTATTACTTGAAATTCAAGTAGTTATTAGTTGGGATTGTTCCCCTTCGCCGTCGTGTTGAAGTCTCGGTGACGCATGAAGAGCATGAACTCAACCCAGGATATGAGATTTGGAGTCATTTGGAGTCAATAATGTGATCAGGCACAACTAATCATCAGGTGCCAAATCAATATCTGCATCCACTAATAAAGTATTAGCGACTGTTATGATGTTAAACACATGTTCACCAGTAAACTGTTAATGCAAACGAAGACTGGAATACGTTTGTTATATATGTGATGTGTTTAAGTGAGCTAATTAGAAAGTGGTTCAGTTCACTAGCTCTTTTAGGTAAATCCTTGATCTATGATTGGTTATTTTCCCGAGTCTTCATTCTTCTACAACCATTGCTAGCGTATTGTTATCGTCGTGCGATGTTGCTTTTTACTTACAGCATGTATAAAAAATTATCATCACAATGGAAGTTTTTCATCTCTGCTTCGTTACTGAACAAAAAGCCAGTAATTAAAGCACGTTATACTGACTAAATTAACCCTGTTCTTTTGTCCACGTTCCGAGGCTCCGGTAGAGCGTCACGCTTTGAGTCAAATCAGACGTTGAAACATTTTAATGAACGTTTTATTCTCTCTCTCGTTTTAAAGTAATTCTGACCATATTTGTCCTCCACAACAAATGCTTTATAATTTATTGCTGTATTTTAGTTAGTTAATTTTTTCTCCAATAAATGTGAAACACAGCACTGACAGACAACCGACATCCCTGCCTCCGACACCTCACTTCCTGACACTTATATTGAGGCAAAATACCCACACAAGAACTCTGACTATTCTTGTCCTCTCTCTCTCTCTCTCTCTCTCTCTGTCCCTCTCTCTCTCTCGCTCTCTCTCTCTATCTCTCTCTATCTCTCTCTATCTCTCTCTTTCCCTCTATTTCTCTCTCTTTCCCTCTCCATCTCTCTCTTTCCCTCTCTCCATCTCTCTTTCCCTCTCTCTCTATCTCTCTCTGTCCCTCTCTCTCTCTCGCTCTCTCTCTCTATCTCTCTCTATCTCTCTCTATCTCTCTCTTTCCCTCTATTTCTCTCTCTTTCCCTCTCCATCTCTCTCTTTCCCTCTCTCCATCTCTCTTTCCCTCTCTCTCTCTCTTTCCCTCTCTCTCTCTTTCCCTCTCTTTCCCTCTCTCTATCTTTCCCTCTATTTCTCTCTCTCTTTCCCTCTCCATCTCTCTCTTTCTTTCCCTCTCCATCTCTCTTTCCCTCTCTCTATCTCTCTTTCCCTCTCTCTCTATCTCTCCCTCTCTTTCCCTCTCTCTCTCTTTCCCTCTCTCTCTCTTTCCCTCTCTCTCTCTTTCCCTCTCTCTCTCTTTCCCTCTCTCTCTCTTTCCCTCTCTCTCTCTCTCTCTCTCTCTCTCTCTTTCCCTCTCTCTCTCTCTCTCTCTCTCTCTCTCAGAAAGCTTTAGTGGCATGACAAAAAAAAATGTTGCCTTAAACCAACGCATTGGATGAAAAATTAGGTTATGTTTACAGATGTTTTTGATAATGACCATAAATTTACATCTGCATCCCAACTAAAAGTGATTTAGAACATTTAGTACAGAAAATAATAATAATTCAATTAAATAAAAAAAGACAATATTTTATATATATATATATCAAGTCATGGCAAGATATAGCAAAAATAATAATTATAACATAAAACAATAATAATAAAAAAGAATATAATACAGAAATCATGTAAAAAAACTGACCTTAGAAATGGAACATTACACATGTGTGTGGGTCTGATGGGGTGTGTTTTTGAGCTGTGAGTGAGTGTGTGTTTATTGGATGTTTCTCTCTCTCTCTCTCTGTGATTAGTGTTAGGACTGACAGAGAGCAGTAGTCCTGCCCCGGCCAGAACAGTAGTCTGGAAAACTGAAAGATTCTTCTTTCAGCAACCTCGAAACCAGCCAATCACAGCGCTCCGGCCCCAGGGCTGGCCTCAACCAGCCAATCAGAAGAGCTTCTGTCTGTCACCTGACAGAATGTGCCTCTGTCCATCAAGCGAGTCATATATAGCCCATTCCAGCAGCCTGAGACAAGGCTGTGAGTGTGTGTGTGTGTGTGTGTGTGTGTGTGTGTGTGTGTGGGACCGGCTGAATACTCTGTGTACCTACAGTTTGCTTTGTGACCGACTGCGTGTGCCTGTGTGTGGGTTTCGGGAGCAAATGAAGCGGGCGAAAGAGTATGAGAGGGAGAGAAATGTATGCAGGAAAGACTGATTATTCTGGAAGTTAACTCGCTCTGGAGGACTCGAGATTTTGGAGGCTACTTTTTGACAAGAAAAAATAATTTTTGGTCACATTTTTTGATAAAATCTGCGTTCTCGAAACTGTGAGTTGGGCTCTGATGACCTTACAGTGAGAGGTAAGAACTTCAAGCTTATTTTACTTCCCAACCTCTTCTTTTTTCTCAGTTCTGTCCCTTTGTTGTGGCTCAAAAGTCGTTTCGAGTGTGACGCGCCGTGCGCTTTCACTCTGGCAGAGTTCATTCAGTGCATTCCACCGTTGTTTGCTTTTCTGTTATCTGAGTTCTGAATGAGGGCTTATGCTTTTCACACGCAAAGCTCCCGCATCCAGACGGCCGTCTGAGAGACAAACCGGGATGATCCCTATTAGTTCCACTATAACCGCTGGGAAACACACCAGAGAGGTTTGGGAATGAACAGGATTCACAGTTGGAGAGTCGCGGGACGATGCGTGTGGACGGTGCGATGTGATGTGTCCCGAGTGAGGTGTGTGTGTGTGTGCGTGTGTGTGTGTGTGTGTGTGGTGGGGGTTAAAGGAAGAAATCGAGACAAAAGCGTCCGACCCCCTCCAGACAGACTAGGTCAAGCTTCATCCAGACCCGGGGTCAGGCGTTTGCTGGGAGAGAGAGAGAAACACGGGGCGATCGAGGGGCCCCTCAGGGGTTAGAGGTCACCAGACTCTTGCTCTCGAAATAAGAAGAGTTTGATTCCTCGTTTTCTCACTGTTGTGGTTAGTTGTGGGACGCGAGGCGAAAAAAGGGTGCAGTGAGTTCACTTCAACTGCTAAAACTAGAGGGAGGGAAACGGTCTGTAATTATGACAAGGAGTCATAATTTGTGTTTTTTCTTTGTGCGTGTGAGCGTGGGAGCATGTGTGTGTGTGTGTGTGTGTGTGCGCGCGTGTGGGTCACAAGGGTTGGAATGTATTGAGTGACAGCAAATGCTGTCTACGTATTTTTTTTCCCCTTCACACAATGCTTTTGTCCAAAGGTCTTAATCCATAAAGACTTCTTCTGGCGCATTACTGAGTCCTTAAAACATCACAAACTAGTTAAACGAGCAAATAGAAACAGAAATAGCAACTTTATTTACACAGCACAATTAAAACAACACAAGTTGACCAATGTGCTTTACAATGTCACACAGGAAAAAGAGAAAAAAGGCATAGACGTGGGCAACACATTTATAATGAAATTGTCACTGATTAAAAGCATTTTACTTAAAAATCCTGTACAGTGTCTGAATATATTTATTCCTGGATAATCAATTTCCCTTCACACAATGCTTTTGTCCAAAGGTCTTAATCCATAAAGACGACTTCTGGCGCATTATAACATCACTAGTCCTTTAAAACATCACAAACTAGTTAAACGTGCAAATGTCTGAATATATTTATTCCTGGATAATCAAAGAGACCAGCAGCACCGGCGCGATCTTAATCTACAGAGGATCCAGTCTGACGCAATAAAACGTGTTTATGTCCAAGAATGTCCTGCTCAGGATACAGACAATGTTTATGGCAGACGCTTTGAATTACCCAACATGCAGAGACTTGTTCAGTTACAGGCAGAAACAAACACAAACACACACACACACACACCACTCATTCATACGCAGACTATATGACGGATCCCGTCAAAGATCATATCAGCGTTTGACGTTCTTTGAATTAAGAAGAGACCCATGCTTGGGGGGGAAAAAGGATTCAGTCTCCAGCCAGCCGATACGAAGCTCGCACACACACACACACACACACACACACACTCTGTGCGTGAGATTATCAGACAGTCGGGGGGATGGGAGTGTGTGGGACAGGATATGGAAGTCTTTGATGGCAGGAAGAGTTTCCTAATCAGACCCACCGACCAACGACTCGACCAGAGCAACATGCTGTAAAAGTGTCTCAGTAATGCACACACACACACACATAAACAACACCAAAAACGCTTTTTCATTCCCGCTTCTAATACGACGGCCTAATCCATCCGCAGGAATCCTGTTCGTCCCACTGATTAACACACCAGCCTATTGTGCTTCAGTCGACCTGCAGATTACAGGACCCGGTTTAACACACATCTGTTCGACGTTCCACTTCTCCGGGCGAACGTGAGAAAAGCGTGCGCTCCCAGAAACGACACGGGGTTTTGAAATGAACTTTTCCACCCACCGGCCAATTTGGCTACTCATTTTTTAAGTTACCGGGCATTCAGAACTTCTCCTAGCCACAAAAAAAGAAAAAAAGAGAGAGAAATAAACAAGATTAACTACGTCACAGCTAGATTATAACATTTGGATTTCATACATTCATTTCTTATTCAAACAAAATCCTGTCATCCAGCGTCTCCTCCCTTCTCATTTCATCCTCGTCACCAAATATGTGTTTTAGGTGGACAGAATACAGTACGATCATTAAAAAAATGCAGGATGTTGGAAAATAATGTGTTTTCTGTTAAACAAATGCTTTTTAATCTTCGCTTTTGCTTCAATGCAAATGAACAAGCGTGCCGTAATTTGTTGCGCAGTGACGTGTGTGTTCAAGTGAGCCAGATATGAGCAGATTCTGCGCAATACGCCGTATTTAATATATCATGATGACTCACGAGTTGAGGTTTACACGAACTTCCCCAGCAAAGCGAGTGAATATAATAAGTAACTCACCAAATTGGCTCGTGATCTGACAGCGTTACTCGCCACAGTTGATTTTTACCCGCATTTGGTGTGTCGGCGGGTGTTAACTTCAGACCCTGGCTGTAAATATGGCAGAGATTGCGTCGCTCTTTCAAGTGTTACGTCGTTACGTCGCGCTGGAGGTGAAATTACGAGTTCACCATCATCTATGCACTGTTTCAGTGGCCGTATAAGTCGTGTAATCCTTCAGTAGTTTACGGTCTTCCCACAGCACGATCCTACACAAGCGTGTGAAGTCGTAAAGAAATACCTGTTCGGCCCTGTCTGAAGTGAGGAACCGTGCTTAGGCTTCCCTTCAGGAGACGAGAATGGTTTTTGTTGTTCAGTGCGACGATCCTCTTTTACGCCAAAGTGGTCTGAGCTGAGATTAATGAAATGGACATAAACTGGGATTGTCTAGAAATCTAAACACACAGATGTTATGGCATCAAGACCGTTACGGATGCAAACGTTTCTTCTGTGGAACACAAAAGAAGATATTTTGGAAAAATGTCTCGTATTGTAAGGGCAAAAACAGTAACGCAAAGCCATTCTTTAGAAGAAACAAAGCCTTAAAAGGGTTATTGGATCAAAGGAAAACATTTTATCCAGGTATTTCGTATTTTGTCAATGCTAAAGCTTTACAACAATGAGAAAAGACTAAAGAAATGGATAGAAGTGTCTCAAATCATCTCTATTATGGGAGAAATAGTGCCAGTCTGCTTCTAAAATCAATAAAAACGGTACAAAATGGCACCTAGTTTGTTGACTCTTTGTTTGTGTACATCAAGTAGATCAAATCCATTTATAAAAGACAAGTGATATATAAAGATATTTGGAAAAATGTCTTGTATTGTAAGGGCAAAAACAGTAACGCAAAGCCATTCTTTAGAAGAAACAAAGTGGACCAACTATCTCTTAAAAGGGTTATTGGGTCAAAGTAAAACATTTTATCCAGGTTTGTATTTTGTCAGTGCTACAGCTTTACAACAATGAGAAAAGACAAAAGAAATGGATAGAAGTGTCTCAAATCAGTCTCTATTATGGGAAAAAATAGTGCCGGCTATCGCGCTCACTGCATCTCTGCTTCTCAAAATCAATAACAACTGTCAAAAATGGCAGCTAGTTTGTTGACTGTGATTGTGTTCATCAAGTAGATCAAATCCATGTATAAAAGAGGAGCGATGCGGAGTAAGACTAGGGAAGGGATTGAGTTGTGGAAGAGTGCAGCATCAGCTGTAGATAAGGACAGCCGGGACTGAAGTTTCTCCATAACGCATTACCGACACACCTCACACTCGCAGAAGAGTGTGTGTGTGTGTGTGTGTGTGTGTGTGTGTGTGTGTAGATGAGATGAAACAGTGGAGCCGGGAGTGAAGATGCCAGCAGGAGAAGGGGAGTGTGTGTGATAATGCTCTTAACCGGCACAAAGGGAAGAGAGTCGGAGCGGTGGCCCGTCAAGCCGCTCGCTCGCTCTAATCCACTGAGCTTTAGTCGCTCTTTGAAATGTGAATGGAGAAGCCTCCTGATTTCTTTAAGATCAACCCACAGTCATCGTCAGCATCTTTCCTCTAAACTCCAAACGCAGAGGAAACGCTTAACTTAAGTACTTTACGAGAGCCTCATTAGCAAAGTCGCGTTTATCGAGGTGTGCGTGCAATAGTAATGTATGCAAACGACTTGAGCCGGGCGACCAGAGGCCTTTCACTAGAACGTGAGTCGGAGCGAGTTTTCATGTTTGATAACCTACTTCTAGCCGAGAGATCATTATTGACACAAACGGTGATGTGGAAACACACAAGGAGACACAGGAACTCGCTCACTCTTACAAAGGGACACATCAACGTTTAGTACGCGTTGTTGCCCCACGGCTTGAGCGTATCAATTTTACTCTTTTCCACAGGCGCATTAGTGAGACGAGTGTGTGTGTGTGGTGATAAAGAGCAATCGGACGCAAGCGATGGAGATTAGCTTCAGTTTGAAGCAAACACTGTGGCAGCGTGGCGTCTATGGAACAGATTAAACCCGGATTAAACATCCAAATCAAGTGTGTGTGTGTGTGTGTGCGTTAAGCTTTTCTTTGGCTCTGCACATCTTTGGGCAAACACTAATTTAACGGCGTATCACCTCATCAAGGTTATTTTACGCTTTATTAAACTTCAAATAAGAAGTATGAATGGGGAAAAAAAATGAGTTTTGATTGAAAAGCGTGAAAAATTTAAGCTGAAATCAATAAGATAGTGTGCAGTAAAAGTCACTAAAGTACGAAAATAAATCATATGTGCATTTCCTGAAAGAAATACCAAAAAGTATCGCCTTAAAATTTATAAGTACACTAGGTTTTATGTACAGATAAGCAAGACCAATCACAATTCGGTATGCAAATTTTGCGATGATGCGTTACATTCTAAACATTCTAAGAATGTTCTGTACGTCAACGGGAAGTGTTTAAACTTTGATCTCTTTTCTTAGAAGAAATGAGGCTGAAATTATACACATAAATTTGGATGTTCTGAACTAAACGTTATATTTAGGTTAAAACTGAGGATCATGTTTATTTTAAATAT
Organism: Leuciscus leuciscus; assembly: GCF_965113295.1. Lineage (NCBI taxonomy): Eukaryota > Metazoa > Chordata > Actinopteri > Cypriniformes > Leuciscidae > Leuciscus > Leuciscus leuciscus. The sequence continues at coordinate 39,625,433 of NC_138737.1, read as the reverse complement.
TAAAGGTTCAGGAGAAAGCCGAATGTTTGAGGAATATCAGTACAGCCTTTTTTGGTGCATTCCTCATTTCAAAGGTGTCTGTTTTTTGACACTTGCAATAAATAGGTCAGTGTCTAAGTCTCTCTCTCTGTGTGTGTGTGTTTTCTGCAGAACGGCCGTGAGTTTGACGGACGAAGAGATGCGCTGATGGAGGAGTGAAAGTCGTTCGGCTCCGACCCCGAACAATGACGGGAGCAGACAGACGCCATCATGGAAATGTCACGGCCAACATCAGAGACCCGACAGCCTCCTCTTTCATTCCCTTAATCCACAATCCCTCCTCTCCTCTCCTCTCCATACATATTCAGCAGCTCAAGTCCTCACCATTCTAATGAGGGCTCGACCAGCGGGCTATGAAAGAGAGCAGAGATACGGGTGGGGGGTTTAAAAGAGAGGAGAGACTGTCTTTGAACTCCCAAAGAAAGAGAGAGATGAGGATGAATGGATGGATGGTGATGAGACGGATGGAAAGAGTGAGAAGGGATCCAGATCAAATGCTCCGGGTTCTTTGCACAGCAGGGTTAGTTGTGTTCGATTTAAACGTCCTGTTACGTTTCATTTTAAGGCTGAAGTGTCATTTTTTTGTTTTTGATGTATTCCGGTTTATGAATAATCACTCTGCCATCCTTTACTCGTGATGTAACCCTGTATGACATCATTTGATCTAAAAGAAGTTTAGCATGATGTACGTGACCAGAGTTTTGGAAACGGCATGAGACTAAAAGATGACACAATTAAAATTTTCAATTAATTATTCATTACATTTTTATTTTTTTTGGAAACCAGTTACATTATTTTTGCAGTTCTGTTTGGCATGAGTACAAGAAAAACTTAATATAAAATTCAAAAAATTATTATCGAGGGGAGATAAAAAATTATTCCAGTAGTGAAATATTCTGAGATAAAAAAAAAAAATTACAATAGGTGCTTTTGCCTAAATGTAGAGTAGAAATGAGTTCGTAAGTGACTAACTTTCTCTTTTTAATTATTGGCATCTGTATGATTAGGCAGATTTTAGAAAAATATCAAGGCTTATTTCTACTCTAATTTCATTGAAATCAATCTAACAGTTACATATTTTCAAATAATTTAGTGAATCGTGAACTTTAATTAAATATTGTGTAAATTTAGTGTTCATTTAAATGAACAAAATGTGTACTTTTTTTTTTTCTATAATTAAATTAGTTTTATATATATTTAGTCACTGTTTGGATTCACATAAGCAAATTAAGAGCCTATAACTAGATCATTATTGCAGTGATTATTATGTTTCTATCATGTTGCAAAATTGATGTTCCTCTTGATGGAAAATAATATCACTATTTATTTCCACTATAAATATTCATTTCCATCAAGAGGTGCATCAGTTTTTGGTCAAGATCTTGTATTGACGATGCAAGAGTCCAGCGCTCTGTAAAGTCCTCCAGCACATCCCAAACACTCTCAATGAGTTTAAGGACAATTCATGTGTGAAGATGATTCTTCAAGCTCCTCCCAATCATTCTTCCAGAATCTGAGCCGGATGAATCTTGACATTGTCTTCCTAGATGATGAGTCTTCCAACATGGTTGTTTAAAAAGACTAAAAGCTATACACTCCATCAATTAGGGTTAGAAGAACTGTTACCAAACATATAACATGCTAGAAACATAATAATCACTGCAATAATGATCCAGTCATAGACTCTTAAGCATTGGGGTATTTATATCCAAACAGTGACTTTTTTTAAAAAGATGGAGATAGGGATATATGTATATGTATTTTATCTGCGATCACATTGGTTATAAATACATTGGTCAACATTTGAAGTAGATCAAAACCTTTCATCAAAGTTATACATGAATTTTGAACAACACCTGTTCTTGTCTTAGGACAACTTTGATTAACTTTTTTGATCCACTTCAAAATGTTTACTACTGTATATATACTATTTATTTTTATTTATTTTTTTGACAAAATCAGTATCATCTAAAATGTGTATATCAGTGCCTCCCCAGTTCAAAGCCACAAAGAGGAGACATCTTTAGCTGCGCCTACAGCCGTCTCAGGGCATATCTGCTCAAGTGAATGCGGCAGTGGTGTGAAATTGGTCATTTCCAGCACTCCTACACTCTTGTAAAAGTAGAAGAAGGTTCCTGAGGTCTATTTTCCCCTGCTCACACACACTCACACACACACACATCTAGCAGCGGGAGGCCGGAAGAACAGCCTGAGAAACTCTCAGAGAAGGGGAAGTTCCCATTCCCATTCCCGTTCCCATTCCCATTCGCCACTTTACAAACCAGATGTTTCATGGCCTGGATCTGGTTATTGGAACAGAGCGATAAGCGCCAAACGTACAATGAGGACTTCAGTCTGACGCTGGAAGCGTGTTAATGTGTTTGCATTTTTAATAGGAGACAGAGAGACTTTGAGACGTTCGCTCACTCACGCGTGCAAGCAGTCCATTGGTCGTGTGTTCATTGCTGGTGTCAGCAGGTGTGTGTGAAAGGTGATAACTGAGTCTGCTCTGGGGTTTAGCGAGGTTGAGGGTTTCACCTGCTCACAAACACACACACACACACACACACACACACACACACACACACACACACGCACACACACATGTAGGCCACCAGCCGTTAAACCGTTCCACTTAGCTGAAACCAGGTGCAATAACCCAACGCTAGAGCTCTTGGTTTCAGTGAAGATCTATTTGAAGTCAATATCTCAACTGTATTCATTAACACAGCTTGGGCTGCATTATTAATGAGTGAATGTTTAGCGGGAGAGAGTGACTTTTACTTTTAGTTTCCGGTAAAGGATCCAGCAAAGAATTGCAAACATGGAAAGAAAGCCATGAAGAAAAATCTTTTTACCATAACAGTGTTTAAAGAGTAGATGGACAAAGCACGATATGACGGGAATATCACATGAGTGAAACTTTGGACAGTTGGTGGCGCTAGAGGGATTGAGTTAGAGACTCCAAATTTGCTATGATGACAGATCAGACTGTCCTCTATCAGTGTGCCAAATTTCATAACTTTCCTGCAAGCGGTTCTATGGGCTCCCATAGACTTCCATACGGAAGAAGAAGAAGAAACGGAAGAAGAATAATAAGAACGCCAACGATTGGCGCCTAATAAGGTTCATTAATTAACATTAGTTAAGTACCTTAGTTAGCATGAACTAAGAATGAGCAAAACTTCTGCAGCATTTATTAATCTTAGTTAATATCAATTTCAACATTTACTAACACGTTATTAAGATCAAAGGTTGTATATTTTAACATTAATGGACCGTGAACAACATGAACAAACAATGAACAGCTAGATTTTTATTAACTAACATTGACAAAGATTAATAAATACTGTAACTAAATTTAACTAATGAACCTTATTGTAAAGTGTTACCAACATTTCTGTCTTTATTAGTGCCATAACGCTGATGACGTCTCATGCCCATCATTACAAAAACTGCTTCCAGAACCTTTCCTCTCCTTTCTTTGTCAAACCTCGCATGATATTCTAATCAGGGATTTTTTAAATCCCTCAACATCCTCAGCCCTCTTGATTCCTGTGCCAGAAGAGTGTGTGTGTGTGTGTGTGGGGGGGGGGGGGGGGGGGGGCATATAGTGAGTTTAAAAGTCGCCGGGATTGGTTGCGTAGTTTGAAGGAGCAGTCAAATGGGAGCGTGCATTAATAATGCATGCCTGCCTCAAAGAGCTCAGGAAACACAGACTGGGGTTCAGATCAGGGTAAAGAGAACAGGAGAGAGAGAGAGAGAGAGAGAGAGAGAGAGAGAGGCATCACTCAGGTTTAGTGGGTCTCACAGTTGTATTATATCTCATGCTGTGATGTGTGTTTCTTATTCTAGTCTTCAGATTTTTTATTTTATTTTTGCATGATGAAAGCAGTTTTTAGTCATGTGCTGACAAATTTTTAATGACTTCCAGGATGTTTGGGGCGAGACGTAAATACTATTAAATATTTAACTTGCAAGTCAGCTGCAGGCATGTATTAGGGGGCGGGGCATTCTCATTCTAAAGAGCATTTGATTGGACAAAAATCTGTGTAGTGCAGGATGAGTCATCAACTTTTTTTTTTCATAAAAACTTATAGGATAAACTAGCATATAGATGCCCTTCAAGCTAATAGCTAAAAAAAAAAAATATATATATATATATATATATATAGATTTCAAGATTTTCTGGTCCCTTGGTGAACATTCAACGCTGTCGGTGAGTTTTGAGCTTCTAAAATAAACCATTGACCGTTGACTGTACCCTGAGGGCGGCCAAAAACAACAACGCAAATGAAGCTTCTGGAAAGAGAAGTATGGGTGTATTAGCCCACTAATGACTGCGATAAACATTCATTGCTGTCGGTGGGTTTCCAATGGACACAACTCACTGATCAATGAATGCAAACTGCGGTGCAAGAACCTCAGTCAGAAACTTGCTCGCTTCAGGAGCGGTGGAAGAAATCCTGGGAAGAGTAATTTGCACTGTGTTATCGGGACAGCAGAAGGGGTCGGGTAAGCACACCACACCATCAATCGACACTATTCATCAGAGATAAAAGATATGCAATTCTAGACTTTAAGCAATATTAGACAAACAACAGTGCTAGTGTATTGAATATCAGCACGGTTGAGTTTCAGCTGTGGACAAGAAGCCAGTGCTTCAGGATCGCTCCAAGCAAACACAGATGCTCCAGTTTTCCAAAACCCTTGCCTTGCCTTAGGCAAAATCCCACAAATATGCTCCCGGTTTCACTCAGACTCTGCACCACTCACATACTCAAAGACTATAGAATAACACAAGACGTGTCACTCGTATTGTTTTGAATGGGGAAAAGTGCAACGCTCAATATGGCAGAATAAAGAAAACATTTTGTATGCGTTTTTTCGTATTGGCTCTGAATTGCGAGAAACGCAGAAAATCAAACCCGATCCGAATTTTTTTTATGACGGACAAAAGTTTCTGAATTTGAGAATTTTATGTTTCCCCATTCAGAGAGAAAGGAGCTGCACTTGCATGTCCGAGAGGCGTTTCAAAGATGGCCGCCGAGTGCAATGACTCGTCTTAAAGGGACTTTGACATACTCCGGTCTGGAACGTTGTGAAAATGGATAAATGGAGTGATATAAACGTTAAGAGGTCGGAAACTCTGGCCATCAAGATCCACTTTCCTGCAGAGTTTAGCTTCAACCCTAATCAAACACATCTGAACAAGCTAATCAAGGCTTCAGGATTACTAGGCTGTGTCCCAAATCGCCCCCTAAACCCTTAAACAGGGCACTATTAGAGGGAACAGCCATTCGAAACCATAGTGGACGTCATGATGTGCATTCATTCAATCCCACAATACACTGCAACAACAAGTGCACAACTGAAGAGAATAACAACCGCTAGAGAATACCCATAATGCACCGTGAGAATAGCTCACAGAAATTAATTCCAGAGTCTCGCCAGAAGATGGCACTCGCAGCTCAATCATCCATCCATTTTTCAAACCGCTGGTCCAATGTGGGTACAGCGTAATATCATACAGGTATACATTCCTTTTTAACTGATTATTAATTATGGTTTATACATGCTAGTTTTTTCGTTAAAGATAAATCTTTACATTTCTACTGGAGCTGCCAGTTTGCTAAGTTTCAATTGACTATTAAACGGCAAGCACAAACTATACAAAAGCAGGTATAGTTTTCAGTGACCGAATTCACTCACTTCTTCAAGTGGACTATATTAATGCAGAATTGTAGGGAATAGTCAATGATGGTATTGGGGGTTATTGTGAACGCAGCCCTAGACAGATCCAGGCAGGGAGTTTGATCAGGGTTGCAGAAAAAGTGGATCTCGAGAGCCAGAGTTGCCCAACTATGCCCTAAAGTTAACCATGGCAATCGCATACCTAGTGCTTAAAATCATTAGCAATCAAATAGGAACACCCTGGCAACCACCACAAAAGGTCTAGCAAGCAAGCCTCACATTAGTTTATTCTGAATAAGTTCTTTTCTTCAAGAATCTTCCCAAGATCTAAGAGAATAAACATCAGGATCCGGAAATGTTGCGAGCCAGATTCAAATGTGCTTTTCCAGAATGAGCAGCATGGCTTAACGTGCGCACAAACCTGCTGTTTTTGTGAAGGTCTCCTCATCCTTCCCTCGGGTCATTTTGACTCAAAACTCTTTTCTTTTTTAAAATTGAGTGTTCATCAGCGGGATCCAAGACCCTAGGACTTTTGTCGCACTTGAACCACGAATACACACCAAAAAAAAAAAAATGGTTGAAATTTAAAAAAGTAACAAATCCTTCCCTTGCGGGTCAATTTGCCCCCTTTAGGAATTAACGGAACGCAAGGAATGCTTCAGTACACATAGACAAAAACTAAAAATGCACAAAAAAACCGGAACTGACTTTAGGACCCAGAGGAACACCTTGTTCCTCCATATAGAGATATACAGTAAGGCCCTGATCACACCTAACGCGTTTTTCAGGTTCGAAAACGCGAGGCACACAGCACTTACCATCACACAGAAGAGCAGTGCGCTGCGTTTTTTATGTTGCTAGGCAACCACTGAAACAGCTGTCCTGTCAGTCAAGTAAACGTCAAATCTGCCTTTTATTAACTTTATTTACTTTCTGTTAACATTGTGGTAGTGACGGTTCGTGAAGTCGTTAAGCTCCTGGTAACCCGCGAGAGCACCACAAGTTCATCCTCCATCATCGCACTCTCCGGGCGTTCAAGCAACTGTAGCTTTCACACTACAACGGAAGGTCCACCTCTCCATTCATTCGATTGGACAGTGGAAAAAACGCGATGACGTCGGGCGCTTTTTCCGCTCGGAGTTGCTTTTTTTTCAACTTCAAAAACGCGAGGCGCAGCAGGCGCTTAAACAGCGCGCAGAACGCTCACTGCCATAGGAAACCAATTGAAAATAGGCGCCTCTCACTGCCAAAAACGCGTCAGGAGTGATCGGCCCCTAAGGCCATCTAGATGCTAGAGTCATGAAATATCATGTTATATATATTTTTCTTTTTTTCACAAGAGATCTGCAAAGTCACCCAATGTAAGATATTTTGAGCTGAATAAAAAAGGTTATGCAAGAAATTGTGAGTTATTTTGAATTTAAGTTGAAAGAATGTGAGGAATGTGCTTAAATTACTATGTATTTATTATTTATTGATCAAATCTAGTAATTTAAAGGTAAATTAAATAAAACAAATCTCCAAAAAATGTGCATAAAAAAAAAATGTATTATCAAAATGAAACAAAATAAGCTTTCTGGACAAAAAAAAAAAAAAAGGTATAATTTTAGGGGCTTCGGGTCCTTTTGACCCGCGAGGGAAAGATGTGTTACAAAGTGCGAGGGAAGGATGACGGTTAAAGACACTGACTTTTTGTCTGCAACCAAACACAAGACCGATTCAAAATACATGCAACAACGTTCTCAGTGTATTCTGTGTCCTAAACAGCACTATTGTCCAGTTTTGGCTGACCTCTAAACACACTCCATCGGGCTAAAATAGATCTGGCCTGAAATAGATCACAAAAACCCACTCCTGCACAAAATAAATATATAAACGTAGCCAACGATAGTTCCCACTGAGGAGCAAAGCAACACCTTTTTCACACTCATCTCTGACCTTCCCACACGAGCGGAGAGAGAAACCATCAGCGCACTCGCTTCTTAAAAGCTCGTTTCCCGCTTTTTCAGCAGGAAGAGAGATTGAATCATCTGGAAACAATCCCGACGTAATTGCCCTGTTTAGTTTGCTTTACGTGCTGGGAAATTTCTAACACATTGACATTTTCCAGCCAGCCTAAACCAAGCTTTTGTTTTATTTTTTCTTCTCCTCCCCGGTCTCGCTCTTTCTCTTCTCTATTTGTCTTTTACAGTGGAAAGTGTCTGAGGTGAAGGAGGAATACGGCTGCGGCCCATATGGAGTTTTTACTATGGTGACCAGACCGAACTGTGACTGAGAGAGACCTGACTCACAGGACTATAATAGCATTAAAACCCACAGAGAGAGAGAGAGTCTGACCACAGTCTTGGCCTCGCATCTCTTGCACCCTAAATTGGGCTTTTGCTGCAGAAAACTCACTTAGCAATAGTTAAAGTGATCCAGAAATTCAGCCTTGTGACTTTCTTTTGTGGAACATACAAGGAAAAATTCAGATTGTAATGGTCAGTCTTTTCCATACAATTATAACGAATGGGCACCGAAGATTTAAAACAGGAGCAAAAAGCATTAGCTTTAGAAATATTCTGAACTTAAGTGAAAACGAATGACCACGTTTTAAGTTGTTATTCACTTATAATCTTCCCTTCCAGTGAGTCAGTGAGATGAAAAATCATATTCAATATATCATATTCAAATTCAAACGTTGGTACATTGTAGCATTATTACGTCTCTACCCTCTACTTTTCAGACACTTAATTGTATATTAATTGCATACGGAATGAAAATGTATTGTAGTTTTAATTTAAATGAAAAGCAAAAAGGACCCGCTTAAGTACATCGTTTTATGTCATTTCAAAATGACTTCTATTGTACGGACAAGCATTTATGATAAACTATAATACACTTTGATGTCATTTCTATTGAAACTTGTATGTACTTAAATATATTTGTAATTATTCATTTGTAATTTATATATTAACTTTAAATGTAATATTAAACAACACACTACAGTTAAAATTAAGTACTTTACATGTTTACATGAGCTTCTTTAGAGCACGACAAAAGTTTATTAAAACAATGATTTAAAATGTACTTTAAACACCATTACAAAGTGCACTATTTAAGACATGAAGTACACTTAAGTGTTAATATTAAGTCTATTATATTATCGGCAAGTGATTTTTAAAAGAATTTTTATTTACTTTTAAGATTTGAAGTGGGTAACACATGGGTAACAACTTAAATTTCAGTTTCTCAAATCTGTCATATGGCTTTTAAAGACCACGGCACACAACGACCCCCTTTATAATAATTTTATTGCACTTTTGTGTCCATTTCAAAGCTTTTATAGCCATTCATTGTAACCGTATGTAAAAACATCTCTTGTGTTTCTGGAAGAAAGTCTTATGGGTTCATAAATTATAACAATTTTAAGTTTCAGGGTCAACGATTCCTTTAAATGTGAATTTGCAGTCCAGATCACTGAATATGGATGTGAACTACAGATAATCAGCATGACCGTCAAATTTATTTAGCGCTTTATGTAAACCGAGCGGTTGAAGCACGCATTTCAAGCATGAAAATCTGTTTAGTGTAATTACAAATTGGGCTTCTGTTTTTCAATAACTCGAGTATGATATGGGTTAATGAGATAATCACACGGCAGGATAGGAAATGCAGATCTGTCGCATAAATCCATGACTCACGCTAGTTACGCCCGCTAGTTCTCCCTCGCTGCGCGCGCTGATGCTACATGAAGAGACAGGAGAACAGTCTGACCCACTTCTGGATGACCGGGAAGCAATCCGGCAGTCAGACGCCACAAGACAACAGCGCATCAAGCTTGAAGAGAAGAGAACACCGTATACAACAAACCGTCGACTGTTCTGCTAGCTTACAAAGTGCAACAAGGCCAGTAATGACAAAATGCACAGGTTCTCATTTGTTGTCATAGCGACTCAATTGATTTGTTTCACCTGCTTCTTGTTCAGCTGTTTGGTTTCTCTGTGTATTTACAGCCCTCAGTTTGAGTTGTTCTTGGTTCGTTCTCGTTTATTTTCAGTTGGTTGTGTTTCTCCCGCCTACCTTTATTCTCCTGCGTGTTTCTTTCGTAGTTTCAATTGTTAAATAGATCAGATCCTGCCTCAACTACTCTTCGTTTCTGAAACCAACTGAGACAGATTTATAAATCCTTTATATTTATAACTATATTTACATTTTATTAATATATAGAAAATGTCGAGCACCTAAACGCACAATATTAAAAACATAGGCTAATACATACATTTTTAGTCATATGGATGACATTTCGGGCCTGTTTAATCACCTTTATGTTTACAATAACTTGCTGTATGCTATTAGTAAATATGTACATTTTGATTAAAAATGAAATATATGCAAATAAAAGCTAGTATTTTCCCTTTATTTTCTCTATAGATTTTGGTTGACAATGTATTATTAAAAATACTTTATTTCCTCATGTATATATGCTAAATAAAAGCTGCCATAATGACATAATCATCCTTTCTTTAAACACATCAGCTCTTGTACATATTTTTATTTTTTATTTTTTGAGAATTAGGCATTTCTGAATTTAAAAGAGTGCCCTATATTGGAGTGAATTGATCAAAAAAATTCTCATTTTACAGAAAACCCTCAAAATTTTAACACAGTGGCGGAATACTGCATATATTTTATTTATTTTTTTCACAATTTAAGATAAACAAATAAAAAGTCAGAATTTGATTTTGATTTTATTTGTATTCATTTTTAGAACGTTTCCTTTAATTCCACTAGGTGGCAGTAAACAGAAAAAATAATCTACTTGATATCTCCTTCTAAACAAAAGTTACTGAAATTTAAGCAAACTCTTCGAGGACACATTAAACTCTCCTCTTTTTATCACTTTAGTGATAAAACTTTTTTTACAAAGTGCTAATATTTCTAGAAAATCCACTGGCTGGTTTTGTACAGTAAGCCATTCAGTGTGACGTGTCTATATGCAGAGATACCCAACACTACATTCCCTCTCTCACACTAGGTTAACGGGTAAAGAAAGCAGCGGTGTACGTGTGTGTGTGTGTGTGTGTGTGTGTGTGTGTGTGTGTGTGTGTGTGTGTGTGTGTGTGTGTGTGTGTGTGTGTGTGTGTGTGTGTGTGTGTGTGTGTGTGTGTGTGTGTGTGTGTGTGTGTGTGTGTGAGGGGAGAGAGAGGGAAGGTATGTGTTATGTGAGGACAGCAGAGAAGCATGTGTTGGACTGGAGCCAGCTGTCTGCATCTGTGTGTGTGAGTTCACTGAGGGCACATGAGGAGCTCTGCACTGCCCTCTGCTGATACACACACACACACACACACACTGGCTTTACTGTACAGGGGACAGTGGGGCAAGATGTGTCGCCACTGTTGCAAACTGCTCAGAATTATAGGCAGATGCCCATGCATTTAGCACGAGAGAGATGCCGGTGGTTAACATTTTTAAAAGGTAATCGTTGCGTATCAACATACATTTTTTACAACTGTAAATTCTATCATTTATAATTTATCTTGGTCTAAAACAAATAAATAAGTAAGCTCTCTCAAGATTACTATAGTCAGATAAAACAAACCATAAAAACCTTGACATTTATTTGAACTCCAATAAAAACAAAATGAAATTTATATATATAAATTGATTTTATTGGAGTTCAAATAAATATATATATATATTAAAAATATAATTATATATATATATATATATATATATATACTGTATATATTTTTTTTTTTAAGCATTTTATTTCTGATTTTTGCCAAGGCAACATTTCTCATTTTCATTAAGTTAATTAAAACTGATCAAAAAAGGTATAACAAGTATATAGCATTTATTTTAAATAATAAAAATGAAAAAAAATGAAAAAAATATTATAAAAACAAACTAAAATGAAATCAGAAAATATAAATTAATTCAAAATATGAATAAAAACTACAGTAGTAGCTCAATGATATGAAAATACTTATTAAATTACCTAATATATATATAAATATAATGAGTTAAAAAGTGTACATATACAATATATATATAAAATGAGAAATGAAAAAAGTGTATGCAAAGTGAGTGAAAGTGTGTGTGTGAAAGTGTGTGTGTGACTGTGAGAGAGAGAGAGAGTGTGTGTGTGTGTGTGTGTGTGTGTGTGTGTGTGTGTGTGTGTGTGTGTGTGTGTGTGTGTGTGTGTGTGTGTGTGTGTGTGTGTGTGTGTGTGTGTGTGTGTGTGTGTGTGTGTGTGTGTGTGTGTGTGTGTGTGTGTGTGTGTGTCTTATCATGCACAGGTCACACAGCACAACCCTCGTGTCAGACACATCATCCCGACAGCGACCCGCTCCACAAATCCACACAAAAACACCCGATGCCTCCGCGGCTTTGACACACACCCCGCGCGCTGACTGGCCCCCTTTCCCAATAATCCCATTGGTCACGCCAGCCACACACACTGGGGATTGGACGGGGAGCTGGAGTATCCATGGAAACCAGAGGGATGGATGGGGAAGTTGACAGGTTGCTCAGATTAAGGGCAGTGCGTTTCTTTATTCGGGGTTAAGGCCCAACACAACTCTATTAGCACTGAAACTAATGCTGAACTTACCCTGCAAAACACACACACACACACACACAGGGTCAAACTGACTATTTATTTTGCAACTAGATTTGGATTATAGACTTGCCAGAATGAAGGGGGATGTGCAGTGACTAAAGCATCACTTTACACAGCGCTTCCCTAATCCGGGCCTGACGGATATCGGAATATAGTACAGTAATTACAGTCATCATCACTGTGCATTATGTTCGTTATATTGTTGAGAGGAGGCCAAGTTTAGCTGCTCAAAACCATTCTATATAATAATAAAATGCAAATAAACAAATATAGTTATAAATATAAAGGATAAAAAAAAAAAAAAAGAGTAAGTTTCTGTGCATGCAAATACTGTTTTGTTTTAGATGATGTCAGTATATCCATATTGTAAACCGCAACTATGTCCAAAAATACTAAATGTCACCAGGATATCTTGCAGCAAGTCTTTCTATACACAAGCTTGATAATATATCGCAGGGCATTATGATTATATATACATGAATTTAATTGAAACTTTCTTAAAATTGACTTTTTTCAGAGCCATGCATATACGTTAAAAATGTTTGTAATTTTTTTTACAGGAAAAAACGGTAAAAATGCCACAGTAAAAACCTTATTACCCCTCTGGTGCCATTCGGTCCGAGAAATTGTACGGTTTTTTTTTATTCATTTCTTTACTCCATCAGAATGGTACGAAATTTGGTAACGGTTTTGGCACTAACTGTGTGTGAACACACAAAAATATCATGGACATGATTCAAAAAGCCTAAGTGGTCCTGATAAAACTATTATTCGCAGTCTAAAACATTGTTCACTGCGATGTTTCGAATGGGGAGTGAATTTCCTCTAGTGGAAGCATTTGGTACTGCACCCAAACAACATCTGACTGAAAGCTCATTTTTTGAGTAAAAACATGTTTTGGAAAGAATATATTTCATAAAAATTGTAAAAAAAAAGAAAAAAAAAAGAAGTATTTTTATGCATTTTTCATAATAATAAACACAAACTTCTATCACTTTTTTTTTTTTTTTTTTCGTTTTCCACTTCAGCAATAATCTGCCAAGTGTCGTCTTTAAAAAGAGACCAAACTTCATTCTGTGCTCCAATTTACAAGCGTTTCATTTTCAGGTCATAACAGGTAATAAATGGATCATGACTCTTGCAGAAATATAATTTAGTTCCATAAAATCCTCTAAAAATACAAAATATTAAATAAAAAAAGCATCATCAAATTAATATCGCATATTAGTTTCATTAAAATAAAATAAAAATATATAAAAAAACACCATTTAAGCAACACCAGAGGGTTAATTGGTTAACTGTGAGTTACCTTACCATATATTTTCACCATATATGGTAACTCACAGTTAACCAATTAATCTGTAAATGGTTCAACATAGAATTTACATGTAATTTTTACTGTAAAATACTTATTTTTTGTATGTAAAAACTATGAATTACCATATAATTTACAGTTCAAAAACTGTAAAAGGACATTTCCCAGAAGTCCCTGCGTGACACCACATACAGGTATGATTAGATTTGAATAGTTTTGTTTCTTCTCATTTTTGTAATCAGTAATGTGCATTATGTGGCTTTCTCTGAACAATTACATCACTAAATGAAACATGTGGCTATAAGTTGTAAAATATACAAACACCAATATGCCACACAATCTTGTTACTGTATTTTTTACAGTGCATTTCTGCCAATCACAGCTGTCATTTTATTTTTAGTTTTTTAAACTGTAATTTTTTTAAATTGAATGAATACATGCTGACGAATTTAAACTAAATTTTTTAACGATTTTAAACTAAATTTGTAATAAAAAAAATATATTTTTGGTTATTCTATTATTATTGTTGACACTCTTATATGTCACTGGTCCAAATAATTGATCTATTTCAAAGTCTTATTTTGCTGCACATTGTTTTCATTCTCATAAACCGGCCAAGAAAAGGTTCAACATTCAGAATATTTCCATCTTTTTGAACTGAACTGCATGCATTTGGATGCAAAGCTCACCATTAATAAGCCATTGATTGATTTATATTTTTAGCCCAGGACTAACTGTGGCAAAGGCAACAACACACACTTTTCCTCGGAAGCACTTACTGCAAAAGCCTGGGAACTTGTAAACACGACTTTGTTCCCGGAGGACTGGTGAATGCCGGCAAACCCACAACTCTCTAAAACTGCAGAAAGTTTGAGGCTCTGTGAGAGTGATCAGCGTCAGCAGTGAGGAAACGGGCAGATCAGAGTATTGGGATCATTATGGTTTTAGATGTAATATCAATGCGGTACAAATCTTAAGGTCAACATCAAACTGACACGATTTACTTTCTTCATGCACAGTAATCTGATTATAACTCGCTATAGTAACACTAGTTCAACTCGCGCTCATTCTGCATCATCATTCTGATAACAGCCACTTTTCATCATCCACTCAATCCACAATGGTTCAAATCATTCTCTTCCTCAATGAGAGCGACTCTAGAGTCCTGTCCTGTCTCTCGTGTTGCTGACGCCTCTGTCCTTCCTCAGTTTCCCAGAGGTTTATGGGAAGCATTCACACTGAGGTCAGCAACAGCTGAACTGAAAATGACCTTTCCCTCTTACAGTGGACAGACAAGCAGATGGAGAGAGAGAGAGAGAGAGAGAGAGAGAGAGAGAGAGAGAGAGATGGAGAGAGAGAGAGAGAGAGAGAGAGAGATGGAGAGAGAGATGGAGAGAGATGGAGAGAGAGAGAGAGAGAGAGAGAGAGAGAGATCGAGAGAGAGAGAGAGAGAGAGAGAGAGAGAGATCGAGAGAGAGAGAGAGATCGAGAGAGAGAGATCGAGAGAGAGAGATCGAGAGAGAGAGATCGAGAGAGAGAGAGAGATCGAGAGAGAGAGAGAGAGAGATAGCGATCGAGAGAGAGATCGAGAGAGAGAGATCGAGAGAGAGAGAGAGATATATATATATATATATATATATATATATATATATATAGAGAGAGAGAGAGAGAGAGAGAGGAGAGAGAGAGAGAGAGAGATATATATATATATAGAGAGAGAGAGAGAGAGAGAGAGAGAGAGAGAGAGAGAGAGAGAGAGAGCGAGAGAGAGAGCGAGAGAGAGAGAGAGAGAGAGAGAGAGAGAGAGAGAGAGAGAGAGAGAGAGAGAGAGAGAGAGAGAGATTTGTATTCTGCAGCCAGGCCAGTAGATGGCGATGTCACACACATATATATATATATATATAAAACTGGCTTCTAACATTCAAAACATTGAACCAAAACTTTGTCATTTGAATGAATATGTGAACTCAAATGTAAAGGACAACGTTATAAATAAATCATATCATGTTCATTTGTGTTCATCATGTTCAAATCGCAATGATTTCAGAATTAAAATTGAAATTTACATATAGAAACAACCAATCAAAACCCAATGAAAAATATGAATCCAAGTAACGTGACTGGACAGGAAGTAGATTGTATTAATATTCATGGAGCCAGACACATGATCACAAAGGTCAGAGTTCAAAAACCACAATACACAATCCTGGAACTCAACATAAAGTCACTCTTAGAAAGTTCAAGAATGTTCTATAGAGCTTCTGTAGCTCCGCCCCTTTCAGCCCCTCTCGTTCGGTTCGTGTTTTCACTGCATGAAGGAAAGATCTTACAGATTTATGAAATCTTCCCGGTCTACTGACATTTGCCATGACAAACATTACAATGCTCATGATAACTTTCCTTAACTCTACAGTAAGTTAATCCACTTCACCAGCTACTCTTCGACATGCGATGCCATAGAAATATACAGAGCTAAACAGAAGTTCAAGCACAGATGTTTCTCTGGCGCATAAGGTTCTATGTAGAACTCTAGGGTTCTCGACTCAATTTTAAAGAACACTTCATGCCAAAAAGGTTCTATATAAGAAGAAACCTCTCAAAAGATAGCATGATACTTTCATGTTTAACGGGTTATTTCAATTTTTTCTAATGACAAAGTATGTTTACGAGTTAATTCATAATATTTAATTAAAGGTGTCTCTGAGTTTTTGCAGAACTATGCCCCCTCTGGCGGCAAGCGAAACTGCAACCAGAGGTTGTCTTTTGCACTAGACAAAAGTTTTCTTTTTTTTTATCTTACGTGGAGTTTGCGTTGGTGTTTGAAATGAACTACAAGCCGGTCTCTTAGAATCCATCTTCTACGGAGAATGGCGGCGAATACACAAACCTGCCAGACATAGCTATGTAAGCGTGCCGTGAACGCGCATGACGTCACGCCCAGTCTAAAATTCCGGCCCGAATCCCTCTTATTTATTTTACTGTACAGGATTATAGAGACAATCTCAGTGATCAGAGAAGGGCTCATTCAGCCCATCAGGCAATTGTTTAAGCATGTATGGGTTAGAAAACGGGTATTTTTAACATGAAAAGTTGCGCAATGCACCTTTAAAACAAAAAAAAAGAATTAAAACACAATTAATTAAAACTAAATTCCTAAAATGATTCCATGATGGAACTCTCAGAAGGTTCTCTATATGAAGTGTCTGACGGAACCGGTTCTGCACCGAGAGCTGGAACATGCTGAACTCCACACGGGTTACACAGGCGGCGCTCACATCTAATGCTTTCTTACATTCTGTGTCTGATATGATGCTGGACACTTGCAATTATATCTCACAATCCTGGGACTGCACGTGGTTCAACGACTGGAAGAACAAAAGCTACCTGATGGAGTAACTGAAACTTCTTATCCCATTTTTCCCATATATGATTACATTTCAACAGAGAACTGTTTTTAGATCATATATATTTCTTGAAAATTCTTTGGTTTCAGACACAGCAACTGTGTTCAAAGACATTCACTGGATTGCATTCACCTCAGCAACTTTAGAAACTACAAGTACTTCATATCTGCACATATATGTGTTAACCGAGGAACAGTGTTTTGCTCGCAGTGACAGGACGCCCTCTGCTGGACATTTGATGTTCACACACTAGAACCTGGATAGTAGACTGAGATTTCTGAACTCAGAAAGTCTAAAAGGACATTTGAATTCCTTTGTTATGAAACTATGAGCACAGAAAAATAAAAATGAACTACATTTTCTTCATTTTAAAATTAAATTGACCTTACCTATCCCATGCTCCTCTGCATCCAGAAGATCACCACAACAACCTGCATTGAAGAGACAAACCTTAATATTACATCCAGTTTGCAACAGTTATTAGACACAGACTGTGCCTCACACACACACACACACACACACACACACACACATCAAACAGTGTGAAATATCCTTTGAATGTGAAAAGCACAGCAACATGAGCGGTCATCATCATCCACTCCTCTATATAGTGGGCTGTGATGTTAAAAGGGTCTGTTAGCATGGCATTGGCTCTGTATATAGCTCAGCTTCCAGGCTTCAGACTGCAGTGAGTCTCCTCAACATGAGCACTTCTCTATCAGACAGCCTTCTGGGAACACACAACTGAATTTCACGGCTCTAATCTCCCCTAGGCGTCGATAGGTAACGCGTCCCGTCTCTCACTCACAGCGCAGCTGCTGGGTCGTGGGGTAAAACACTCGTTTCATTTTTATTTTGGAAGTAAAACACCTACAGTGGCACAGAGATTTACAATTCTAGGGTTAGTGATGTCAGTAACCGGGGAGGAATGTGGTGTAGTCCCGTTTACTGTAGTCCTTAAAGCTTAAAATCTCCCTTTGCTTTGAACTTTGAGTGTTGTAACTTTGCAGATGTTTATGCTCAAACAGCAACATTACACACTAACTAAAGTTAGAAAAGTCAAATCATAATCAACCACCCCTTTAAAGGAACAATCACAATTTTTCTTCCATGTTTTAACAGTAAAGCTCTGTTGCGCAGCACTTTGCTTTATAAAAAAATGCTTGTTTTCATATGATTAAAAGATCAATTAAATGAATGTTTTTATGCCTTAATTTGCCAGAAAAAAATAATAAAATAAAAGGGGAATAAAACTGAATTTGAGAAAAAATAAAATGGATAAAACCTATTTTAACATATTGCAACCTGTTACACCGAGAACGATTACGTCACATCAACCCCTAGGCTCTAGATTATGAGTAAATGTACACTTTGTCAAATAATGACTATGAAGATATTTATTGTATGAAGCAATATTGTGACAGAGGCCCTAATTAGTAAAGATTGGTTTGAATGGCTGTAGGCCTATTGATTGGCTGTTTCAGAACCAGTGAGTGTATTTGACATGGAGGGTCTCCTGGGACATGTGATACACTTACAACTAAGAATGACTTTGGGGGTTTGAAGGACAAAGAGAGAAACCGACTCACAGAATTGACTTCACACAGGCTAGTTTCTCTCTCAGGCACCTTCAGCTTCATTCCCGGAAAAGAAAAGAAAAGAAAAGAAAAGAAAAGAAAAGAAAAGGGGGCATTCATCTGATGTGCTAATCGGCATATTTTGGAAATCACAGACAAATCTTGATGTAATTTGGCAGAACAATATGCAAATGGTTTATTTGAAATCATTAATTATCTAGTCAGGATTGACAAAAAGCCATTGATCAGACTATAATTCAGTAAAAAAACAAAATGACATTAAAGTAATTGATCCATTCTAGCATCATTTATCAGCCTTATGTCATTCCAAACCCATATGATTTCATTCGCGGAACACAAAAGAGATTCAGCAGAATGTCTGAGCTGCTCTTTTCCATAAAGCGATCTGTGATCGATCTTCCATGATCTACTTGTCAAGAGAATCGTGTGTCTTTCATGCTTGGTGTCGCATTTGAAAAACCATTCAACAGCAGTGCGATGATCAAATAGTAGTTTTGGTTTAAATTTTGGCTTCCAACAATTATGAAAACGTGATCCTTGTGCCGATTGCCGTTCCTTTAAAGCGGTGTGCTTTCGCCCATCTTTAAAAGCCTAAACTTAAAGGGTTAGTTCACCCAAAAATGAAAATTGTGTCAGTAATTACTTTCCTTCATGTTGATCCAACCCCCGTAAGACTTTCGTTCATCTTCAGAACACAAATTAAGATATTTTTGATGAAATCTGAGAGCTGTCTCACTCCTCCATAGGCTTCCCTGTAATCGATATCTGCCATCCCAGAAAAGTTAGTAAAGACATTGTTAGTCCAAGTGACTACATGGCTCAACCTAGGGCTGTGCGATATAGCTAAAAAAATTATCACGATATGCGAAATCATTCAGTATCGAATTATTGAAATTTTTTATAACCTTTTTTTTTCCAAGACAAGTAGAATTTTTTACATTTATTAATTTATCCACATTAATAAGGCAAACAACAAATTATATTAGTTTTGGTAGTCAAAAATAAAATGTAAACAAAAATATCTTCCTTATGTCTTATATTAAGATAAAAAAGTAAGCGTTAAAGAAACTCTTGAACTTAAATAAAATGTTACAAAATGTGTGCAATGTACAAGTGTAAACGTGGAACAATCAAGGTGAACTCTGAGGTAGATCTGTAATAACTGACATTCTCAAGTTTTATCAAAAGCTTGGAGTGAGATCACATGCGGTTAGGGGAGGAGCCCTAATGGAGGCCCGCCCCCGCCTGTCCCCGCCCCCCAATTTTACCCATTGTTCATAATTAACCAGCACAAATTGAAATTATAACAATTGGTAAATCTGATAAATGACAGAGCAATTCATCACATCAAATATACTATTTAATGTTATATTTCAAATTACAAATATACAAAAATATAACAAATTGCCCCCCGTGAGAAAATTGTGCATTTTAATGTTAAATCCATCAATCTGGTGCACTTTGAGAGTTCAAAATTAAAAGCTCCAAACTATATTCAGTGTGCAAATTAAACAAAAGAAAAATGTAAACCTCTTTTAGTTACAGTGTCTATTTACATTACACCTACTACATAATAATAGTTATAATATTAATCCTATGACCGTAATAGCCATATTTTGTAAAAACAAATTCTTTCATAATTAGATTTGTACCTATTTCTATACTTGAAAGAGATAAGCACATGATCTTTTATTTTGACGCAAACTGCATCAAGCTTTTATTTTGGCGGAAAACATGGTTTACAAACGCCTCTCATTAAATTTCTAGTGAATTGCGGTAATCGTCAAATATGCAGATGTGGAAATAATCTGTAACTGGGTTATGGGTTCCTACACTCATGACATGGCCTAAGTGTTTTGAAAGTAGTTATGCTTGCTTACCGCGGATTACTCATCTCTCTCCTGATCCTCCTCACTATCATCATCATCACAGGAGCTGATGAAGGGCAGAAAACATACTGTATATTTTGACACAAAAATACTGTGTCTGCTTTAAGGGCCAGTTTATATTGTTTCACGCTATTTCTCTGCACATTCCTTGCGTTTCTTCTCCATCTCGCTGAATATTTTGACAGATGCACACTGACACTGCTGCACGCTCGCTCACTCGTTTAAAGTTGTGATTGGGCCAGCCCAGTGTCAATCAAGAAAAGAACCAATGGGCCGCTGATCTACATGTTTCATGGGCTGGTCTGTCAGAAAAAAAAAAACTACTTTTTTTTACCAATGCATTACACCAGCACAAACCCAGCGCGTTCGCGCGATGTTGTTGGTTACCTAGTAACGAACGTACGGTGCGTGTGCGTGCACACTTTGTGTGCGTGCGCCTCGTACACAACGTTATAAAGCTTGCAGGACAACTTGAACTTGGTTGGCATTGCCTTTTCAGCGTGAGAAATACATGGTGTGGCGTGTGAGCGTGTGAACTGGTTGAATTGCGTGTGTCTCACGGCCAATGCGTGAGACTTGAGAACCCTGCATCTGTAATAAGTAGCGGTGTAACGGTTCACAAACTACACGGTTCGATACGACACAGTGGTGTCACGGTTAGGTACATTTTCGATATATTTTTAGATAAGTGTGAGTTTTCCTACATCTTGAAACTTTTAGTTTTATAAATGGTGGTAATATATTTGAAGGATGAACAAATAATGTGTTGATCATCGCATTAAAAATAACATTTAAATATGATAATATTTGAGTTTTGAAGTGCTGGAAAAAGATGTGTGACGTACCTGAAATCATTCATGGCACAACGTTTCTCCTGGCTTCCACGTCAGCGCTGTTTGATCCGTTAATAACATTAAAAAAAATGAATGTTTCTCACTAGATCTCGCAGCGATGTTATTACTTCTGTGGAGAACTCAAATGCTTTCTGTACTGGATCTCTTAGCGCTGTGTAGTAACAGTGTCGATAGATCAAGATCGACTCGCGCTGCACTGACATTGATGGTCCAAGCTGATAGAAGCACAAAATAATAGCGCAGTTTCGTTCCGCTTTCATTACGCTTGCCATTTGATGTTGGGCAACGTAATATATAGCAACGTTGTGGTGGTCGCGCCAGCGATGCGCGCGCATTTGAATGAAAATATTGAGCGCTATATCGATTTTTTTTTTATATCGTTACCGACAATGGTGTACCGTCGATAAATACCGATACCGTTTTATTTTTATATTAATCTATATTAATTTTATATCCGTTTTATATTATTTTAGGTATAAGACTGTGAAAATACGTAATTACAAAGACTACAACCCCAAAAGGCGCACATGTTACGTCATACCTTTTCTCTCAATGAATGAAGCTAACTTTACTGAAGCTAACGTCTGTCATTTTTTCTATAGTCTTATGTTATAATCGTAACGTTACGCCGTCATGCCTGAGTGTTTTGTACCAGACTGCACACATATGTACTTTTAAATTGACAAACATCATATGTGTAATTCAGGACACAGTTCAGACAGAATTTGTCAGTTGTCTCTCGCCATTGACTACCATACATATTTTTTCCGACATAAGGTCCCATGAGCCGGAAGCGGAGGGGCGGGACTTAGGCTCTCTATATCGATTTTTTTTAATATCGTTACCGACAATGGTGTACCGTCGATAAATACCGATACCGTTTTATCGCCCAGCTAGCTCAACCGTAAGTTTATCAAGCAACGAGAATACTTTGTGCGCAAAAAAACAACAAAAATAACGACTTTATTCAACTATTCATGTTCCTCTGTGTGGGCCTCTGACCCATCTGCGTCATCTTCTCAGTTCTCGCGCATGCGTCATGACGCTCAGAGGCCCACACAGAAGAACATGAATAAGACTTAGTTAAATAAAGTCGTTATTTTGGGGGGGGGGGGGGGGGGGTTTGCGCACAAAAAGTATTCTCGTCGCTTGATAAACTTATGGTTGAGCCACTGTAGTCACTTGGACTATTTTAACGACCAGCAGATGAAATTACCTAGAAGCCTATGAAGGAGTGAGACAGCTCTCATTTTCAAATAGCCAATAGCGTTTAGTTTATATCACAGACTGACAGCACCATGGAAGCGAATCAGAGAGCTGATGATAGTTTGGATTCAATAGTAGAAGTGTGAATAAACTCTAGCCATTTCATTCCTAACCAACGGAAAGTTGGAAAACGGAATAAAACTCGAGCGTTTGAGTAACCGAACACACTTCTTAAACCCATATCGCTCCGTGACTTGTCAACGCTCGCTTTGGTCAAGTGGTGTTTATAGCGTAGGGGGCGGAGCTTCCGATTCTAGAGAGCATGTGATTGGACAGAAGAGGTTTTGAGAAGCTGAAGTCCACGGTGATGTCATAAAAATCCCTGATCCATTTTAGCGAAAGTGAGAGACTAAGTTTTGAATGCTTATATCTCCTAAATGCGAATTTTGTCATTGTTTTGGAACACGCCAGCATAACCGTAAGGCTAACATATTCACAGTAAAAGCTAAAAAACACACACACACACAAAAACCCCACTAACATCACTCACTGCTCTTGAGTGAATAACTTTAGTAGTTTTAAGAAGAATCAGAGTACAGGCCTATATTTAATTCATACAGTGAAAACTAAGCAGTGTTTTATTTTTACATTTGATTATTCAGTTTCTGTTGTTAAATAACCCTAATGTAGGATATCCTGAACCCCGTGGTTTACACTGATGTTAAAATAACACTTCTTATGCTACAGTAAAACACTGATGTTCACTTTCAGAAGCTGTAGGGATGTTTTCTAGTCACAAAAATAATGTGAAACACATATGTAGGTTAAATCATTTTAAATATATTCTAAAGATAATTTAAGTTTATTTTACACACTTTGAGCATTATCGTATCGCATATCGCATTTTTCTTCAATATCGTGCAGCCCCTAGGTAAGTCCATAGGCTTGTTCCAGTCTGGATATTCTTGATAGTACATCTCAAAATTGGGAAGATTGTGATTCAGATTCATTGTTTGTTATAAGATCGTGATATGAAATGTTGGGAAGATGCCCACCCCTACAGTGAAAGTGAATTGGGGACTGACGCTGCTGAGCTCCAAAAGAGAGCGTCCTTTCAAAATCGTAAAATCTTTCTTAAGTCATGGCTTTGTGAGAATTTAGGACAAAATAACAATGATAATAAAATAAAATAAAATGAGACTTAATAGTTAAAAATTCCCCTCAGCCAAAACTCTCAAACTTCATCCGTGTCCACATATATCTTTTTCATATATTTTTTATTTTGGCCAATATTACTGCAAAGCATAATGGTACAATCCAGCCCAGCCATGTCCTTTGAATGCAACTTCAATCAAACATTGGTTTAGGCTTCCCTGTGCATCTTCTGGGATGGTGTGGTTCAGATAAGGAGGCTGATTAGATAAAGCTGCACAAATTCCTGATTGATCCTAGAATTTGCTGGATGGGGGTGCAGGTTTCCCCAAGTTCAAAAGTTCACATTTTACAAGCACTTAAAGACCAGTGACCCATGTCCAAATAAAAGCTTTCCTGTTGTTGACTCCTCTCCTCAAATCTCTCCTCCAGTATAACATCTCACAGAAAACACATCTACTGTAAATACTGTAAACAGTACTCTGAATATACAATATCATTGGAAATGGTCATTTTAAATCAAAGGGAAAAGCACACTTAAAGAATTATGAAGTTAAGAAATTAAACTGAATAAATCAAATCAAAACAATCAACATGATACTGATACGTTTGATGGTCTTACCATTGTCTGTCGTCCCAGAATGTTGCCTAGAAAACTCAATCCCGTGTATTTTGTCCTCCATATCTCTTGGATCCCTTTCCATTTATGCCAGGAATAAAATGAGCAAGTTCACAGCTTGCAGGATCAGATCAAACTTCCATCATTCTCTGCAAGCGTGCTAGCGCGTGTGGGCGTGGTTATGGGCGTGGTTATCAGTCCTCCGCATCCAATCACCGCCGCCCGTGAGTGACGTACCAGGACCACACGCTGCACAGGGATGGGTGTGTGTTCAGAAAATTGATGTGAAACAAATGTTATAATTAAATTAGATTTTTATATATATATATATATGGATGTATTATTCCAATGAAATTAATAATAAAACTTTTATTGTACAACTTTTTATTAGTTTAGGAAAATGTAATATACACAAGAAAACAATTTGCTCAGGATCCAAGCCAAATTGTATTCATTTTCTTCAGGAAACTATGGATTATTGCACCAGTCTGGAGAACATTGTCAATAAGAAAGCAAGAAAGACTTGTCATAAATTTGATAAATATACAGTTTATTTATTTATTAACTAATCAGTTTGTACACTCTGGCATGTTTGTTTGTTTTTTATTTTATTTTGTTTAGTTTTTTTGTTTGTTTTTGGGTGTATTAATATGTAGATTATGTATACTATATTATATACTAAGTTCGTTGGATAACATTTTTTTTTAATTCCAGATGGACAAAAAAACACACACAAAAAACACACACATTCTTCAGATGAAGAGAAAGATTAGGTTACTCCAAGAAGTCAATTCTATTGGGGCTCCTTTGTAATAAATGTAAATGGGAGAAAGGCCTGGGTTTTGCCAAATACATTTTGTATATCAAAGGTCATTTTATATATAACCCTTCATAAAATCTTTCCTGTTAACTCATCCATTTCTAAATATTCTGAGATTGATGAAATTTGCTCATTTTGTGGTTTTGTTGAAGAAACAGCTGGCCATTTATTAGGTTATTTTAGTAATAATAATAATAATACATTTTATTTGTATTGCGCTTTTCTTATACCCAAAGCGCTACAACAAGTACAAAAGTAGATCCACAAATAAAAATAAATAAAATTGCAACAACTGGTAGAATATAATATACATCCAGTGTCTCCAATTAAGACACAAACACTCTTCAAAAGATGTGTTTTTAACTGTTTCTTAAAACCACTTCATGTTGGGGAATTCCAGTTGAAGGAAGTGCATTCCACTGGTTGTGTGTGAAGGTGAGAGATGTCTGGATTGACTTTTGTGATGTCTTGACTAAGATTACTCAAATTTCATTACCTGTTGATCCAGAATTTTGCTTGCTGGGGAACTTTATGAAAATTTAAATAAACAACTTAACAAATTTCAAATAAGATTTTTGGAAATAGCCCTAGCAGCAGGGTGTATTGCTGTCTCATGGAAGTCTGATAGTAGTCTGAAAATAACAAATAACCTTAGAAAGGGATAGGCTACAACACCTTTATTAAAACTTTGCAGCCCTATCTTATGTGGATGATGTGTTATTACCTCGAAACATTATATACCTACTTTAAAATAATGGAGCATCCTTTTTTTTGGGGGGGGGGTTGTTTGTTTGTGTTTGTTCTTGTAAACTGAATAATGAAAATAAAGTATTCCCCAAAAAAAGAAAGAAAGTGCATTCCACAACCTATAGGGGCCGCCACAGGGAAGGCACTTTCACCCATAGTTTTAGTCTGCAAGAAGGCAAAAGAAAAAGAAAAGAGTTGGCGGAGCGGAGGGATCGAGAGGGCCTTTATAGCGTAATTAAATCATACATATATAGTGCAGTTCCTTGTACAGCTTTATATATTAAAATGAGAGTTTTAAAATCAATGCGTGGACCGGAAGCCGATGCAGGTTCACTGCAGAACACGGAATCCAGGGGGAGGAGTTGGATCCAGATCCAACTCCTCCCACCTTACATATACCTAAACCTACCCATCTCCACCCCCTGATCCCTAAACCCACCCCTAAACCTACCAACCTCCACCCCTTAGATGTGATCCAACCCCGCCCCCTGGATCTTGTGGACTGCAGTGAGGTGCTACTGGGTTCCTAAGCTCCCCAGAGATATGCTGACGAGGAGTAAGTGTAAGAACACGTGCAGCTTGAGTTCTGGATGTGTTGCAGGCGCTTAATAGACTTTGCAGGTAGGCCAAGATAAAGGGCATTACAATAACCAACCCTACACTGTAAAACTAAAAGGTGCCTGGAGGAACCTTCTGGGGTTCTTCACTTTGCCACACCGGCGGAACCGTCTCTAGATCCTCTAGGCACCCTTTAAAAAGGGCCGGTTCTCGGAGGAACCACACAGGTTTCCTGAGGAACTCTTGTATAAGGCACTGTGTGGAACCGCTTTGGGTGCCTCCAGGAACCAAATTTAATATTTATTTATATTTAATTTCATGTTGTTACTATGGTTACCATTGACTTCTATTATAATAAACAAACTGAACCAAATACAAAATAATAATTGTTTATTACATATTTCAGATCCATTTTAACACATACACTTCCATGCACTTGCATGGGAAAAAAGCTAGTAATAGATTAAGATCAATGAATACACAATTTTTTTTTATAAAACATAAGCAACATGAATAATCAACCATGTATATACAATAAGCTACAAGAAAAGACATCTCAACAAAATGCATGGAAACACATGTTCCATGTAATAAATCAATGTAAATTTTTAAATAAAGAATGTCCATCTTCACGTAACTTTAAAACATTTGTGTTTCAGTCCGCTTGTTAAGTCTGACGTCCCTGTTTCCAAGTCCAAAAGCTCTATCAGATGCCAAAAACACAACAAACAGTGCTAATATACACTCATTGTGCTGTAATATTCCTGAAAATCATGATCCTAACCTTTATCTCTATTCCGAAATCTCAGATGATTAGTTATTCAGCAATTTTGAATCATAAAATGTTGAAGTCTGGGATGCCGTTAGACTGGAGACTGTAATGGCTTTTGAAAAGCTTAAATGTGTGACTTGAATCAACAGTGCTATTAAATGGTTTGAGTATTCTCACTAGAAACAAGATGTTTGTCGAGAAGTAGAGGCTTCGACCCGGAAACAGTATTCCTTATATGTCACAACAAGCAGAAAACATTTTCCATTTTAACAGAGTTAAGGTGCAGTAAAATGATCTGCTGTTCTGTGAATGTTCACTGGTGAATTCCAGTCATTCCAATAAGAATCCACACGATCAGCAATTTCGTGTGTAGTCTAAAATTTCACTATGGGACCAAGGTGGTCACTGGAATTCTCTGGATTTGACCAACAGAAAGCTGCTTGAAAGTGACTCATGTGTGAGCTGTGCTTCATCGCTACACTGCTGACAATGGTCAATGGACCTTTTTGCCTGTGTAATTTCACGAAATTCACAATGTGACCGCACCTTTACTCGCTGCAACATAAAATGCAATCAATAATAAAATCTTCACAAGGGACATGTGAGGTACTTAAAGGGATATTTCAGGATTTAGCATTAAGCTTTGTATTAGTAGAAAACCTGTAGTATTTTCGAATTACCGTGCTTTCCACCCTCATATCCCCCTGAGACGAGAGATTTATGTATTTTTTGTCTGGAAAAAAACGTCTGGTACGTACGTGCGTACGTGCGTGCGTGCGGTGCGTGGGGTGCGTGCGTGCGTGCGTGCGTTGCGTGCGTGCCATAAATAGTCCATGGGATGAGGATCAGGTGTGACTGTAATTAGTAACAGGCATGGAATGATGGGAAACGTAGTCCGAGTCAAAGTTAGTACTCCGGTGAGGGAGCCCTCTGGTGGTGATCAGAGGGAGCCACAGAGGCTTGATTTGTGACAGAATGATTTACAAACAAACTTTAGGCCATCATTGGAAAAGTTTAAGAATTACGCTGTTCATGTTATTTCATTTCAAATAGCAGATCACTATTTTTATATTTTTTTAATTTTTTTTAATAATTTTTATAATTTGTTTTAGTATTATTATCATTATTATTGTTATTATTTTTATTTATTTCTCTTTTTCTGTAATGATGTATTTGGTATGTATGTATTTTGTATATTTTGTACCTGGTCCTGGGCAGTTTGTATTAGCTCGGATGTGTCAACAATGTTTAAACCCTGCAAATGTCAAAAAGCTTCAATAAAAAAAATTAATAAAAAAAAAATAGCAGATCACTGATCAAAAATGTTTTGTTGTGCTGTAGTAAAATATATTACTATATTATAATTTTGTAATATATATGAAAAACATGGGGTGTCCAAAACGTTTTGACTGGTAATGTATGTTTTGGAATTTGGATGTTTTTTTCTTAGTCAGAAAAGGCCTTCCTCCCTGCCCTAAAGCCCAGACAGATGGAGAATACGAGAGATAGCTGTGTGTGTATGGTCTACGTGTGTGTAGTCCTTGTGTGTGTAGGGAGAAACCATTGTTTGCCAGAAAAAGCTGCAGCTATTAATGTTAATGTTGCTGTCGGCCTCTTGACAGCCCTGACCAGTTTTCTCTTTGTCTTTTCATCGATTTTAGAGGGACACTCTGTTCTTGATATTGCTGTTGTTGTGTCTTACTTTCTCCAGTTGATGACTGTCTTCATTTTCTATCTAATGCCTGGGGAATGTTTTGTAACCCTCACCTAAGCGATACCTTCAGCAAAGAGACCCCATCGATGCTTTGTAAGCTCTTTGTGGCTCTTGTAGTAGCAGCGACCAAGATGATGTCAGAAATATCTTACAAGAACAGTTAATCAGAGTCACTTCAGGTGAAAACAAGTGTGTAACTACACAAAAATGTTGATGATTAAAAAATAAAACAGCTTGATGATTAGTTTCATCTGAACAGTCACCCACCCAGTTATTAAAGGGCGTGCACATTTATGCTTTTGGGTTGGTTTTTTTTTCTTATCTCTTTTTTCTGAAATGTGTCACTTAGATTTTCAGTGGCATTGCTTAAAGGGACACTTCACCCATTTGCATTAAGCTTTGTATTGTTAGAAACCCAGTCATATATTATAATAAACGTGGATTTTTCATTAATTTTTCCCTGAGATGGGAGAAATAAGGATTTAAGTGTTTTACTTCCTGCTTATTATGACGTAAAAATCATCATTTTGCGTCATAATAAGCAGGAAGTCACATTTCATTGAAAAGTGTAGAGACTACAAACACTAGCTCCTCATTATTCCAGGGGGCGGGACCCGCTCACGCTACAGGCCTATTACAGATCAGTGGGTGGGACTTCACTTTCTGAAACTAAAAGCAATATCCTCCATCTTGTTTGGAAGCTAAGCTAACAGGCACTGTGGAGCAAGCTGTGAAGATATGACAATAGCGGAGGGTAACGTTACTCAATATGATGTAGAAGAAGAGGATTTCGGAAGTCTGATGCTCGAATCAGGTGTTTGTGGCTACCTTTACAAGCCGCATAGCGAAGAGCAGCCGAGGCAGAAGACCTGCCTGTCGCGGACGAGAAGCCCAGACTGGCTCGAGCTGGGGGCGGACTGGTGGCGCCGGTGATCTCACTATGCAACTACGAACCGCTACGAACACAGAGATAGAGTCCGTCTGCTGCAAAGCATTTAAACGATGCCAATTTCTCCTGGACGAAATCTCTGAATCACACGAGGACACGGACGTTTGTGTTGTGAACCATCCTAGTTTCGCACCGCATCTGACTGAACATCCCGGTAACGTAACCATGCAATAATTCACCACTTCGAAAGAAATACAAATGAGGAGTAATTCATTAATGAGTTCGCCAACTAACTAACGTTAGACATTTTGTGTGAAATGAATTTCAAGCTCCGGTGGTAGCTAGCCTTATGGACGGATGAGTGATTCATATGCGTCAGAGTCTCACTAGTAGCCTTGTTGTTTTCAACTGCGCTCTCTAACTGGTAGGCGCGGCTTGGGAGTGGCCTCCTAGGGCAGCGAAGCAAGTGCATTCTGGGAGTTGTTGTCTTTCATCCACATAAGCCAAAAATACATTTTCTGGCTTTTCTCAGTCTAGAAAGCTCCAAATTCAAAAATAATTTCACATTTCTTCTACATAAATGACCTATTTTAAATACACATTCATCTTTCCAGAGGTGAAGTATCCCTTTAAGGCCTGTGGAGAAAGTCAAGCTTTTAAAGTTGTTTATATGTGGTGTTTTTAATGTGCTTTAAGACAAACCATGTGTAAATTCATAAGTCGACAGCATTGCTGAGTATTTCCTCCTTAAAACTGCAGTGAACCAAAGACAGTCTCAAAAACACACTTTGAAATCGCTGGTGTTTCTGACGTCACAAACT
The DNA here is from genome assembly GCF_965113295.1 of Leuciscus leuciscus. Lineage (NCBI taxonomy): Eukaryota > Metazoa > Chordata > Actinopteri > Cypriniformes > Leuciscidae > Leuciscus > Leuciscus leuciscus. Next base: position 39,594,738 of record NC_138737.1, on the reverse strand, counting down.
ACCTTGTAACCAATCAGATCAACGTGTGATCGTCAACCAGTGGATCTCTGAGCTGAGTGAGTGAGTGGAGGCGGGGCTCATTTGCATATTCATAGAACCACGTATACTATTTTAACGATTTTTTTTTTAAATATGTCATTTTGGTGATCAAAGATGAGTTTTAAGGGATACAATTATCAACTACAGGGAGACTTTAAGTTGTAATTTTTACATTAAAGGTGCAAAAGTCATTTTTTTACATCACAAAAAACAGCCGTTTTAACAGGGGTATGTAGACTCTTTAATTACAACTGCACCACACAAAATCAAACACACAACACACACAAAATATAAAATACCCTATGGCTGCTGGGAAAGTAAGATTTGGGTGGGAAGAAATATTGAATTTCAAAACAGTTTAAAAATAAAAACATAAAGACATAAAAAATAAAGCATTTAAAATTAACTTCTGAAAGCAGTTGTTTCTCCGCTTTACTTTGAAAGTATTAAAGCTGTTTCGTAACTGAAGTCACCAAATTACAAAAACACTATTATCCTCCATTTTAACACACAGTATTTGTAAATACTCTCCAATTTTCTTTTTAAACACAGCCATATATTCATTTCACAATTCTTTCACAATGTTTCTTCAGGTCCATATTGAATATTTTGCAGTGCCAACAATAAATGCAATAAATGCAGTCACTCGACTGTGGCTGATAATCTCAGAGACAGCTTTCAGATCCTCAGTTCTCATCTTGCTGGATCTGTCTGCTGCTTTTGACACACTAGATCCTCCTGTCAACCCTCAAGATGAAAGGCATCTCAGGAAAATTCTTACCTCTCAGTCTGTCCTTCAGGGTGTCTTGGAGGGGTGAGTCTGAACCTTGGACAGACAGGTTAAACTTCACGGACCACATTGCTAGAACTGCCCTGTCCTGCAGGTTTGCCTAATACAACATTAGAAAGATCAGGCCCCATATCGGAGCTACACAGCTCCGTGTCCAAGCGCTTGTTCTGTCCAGACTGGACTGTTGTAATGCTCTCCTGGCTGGTCTTCCAGCATCACTGTCAAACGTCTGCAACTGACCCAGATGCTGCAGCAAGATTGTCTTTATCAAGTCGAACTTCAACTTGACTTCAAGTCAAGTCGAAACACGCGTCACTCTCCTCTACTCCAAAAATTGCACTGGCTGCCAGTTGCCGCTCGTATCAAATTCAAGGAAGGCACTGATGTTTTCCTACAGAACAACTGGCTCTGCAGAGTCTGCACCCCTATACCTAAACTCACTACTTCAGACATACACGTGCCCTCCAGAAGCTTGTGTTCTGCAAGTGAACTGCGCGTTGTGGTGCCATCATCCCAAAGAGGCACAAAATCATTTTTACGGACCTGGACCTGGACCTTCATCAGTCTTTAGCCATTTTCAAGAAACTGCTGAAGACACATCTTTTGCGTCAACACTTGACCCATTAATACTAACACATACTATTCTATATCTATGTATACACAAATGTATGTATTTTATATGATACATCATTTAATTAATACGTTTTTTATTTTATTCAAGCAATTAAAAAAACAACAACTTTGGTTTAGCATTTCAAACGTGGGGGAATAACATTATTAAAAAAAAATCTTTGTGCTTCGTGAAAGACGCTTTAAGAAATGAATATTCATTGGCCAAGCCAAGCCAAGCCCCGCCCCTCAGAATAAGCCAATGGGCGCAGAGGTTTGATGTCATCTCGAGGAAGTGTTCGCTCGTGTATATATGACAGCTGAAGAGAGACTGTTGAAACCTGTTAGCTTTTGATCCGTCCAGAAACATATAGCGATGGAAGTATTAATATTCTACATCCAGAGTCACAGGGGATAACGCCTGCTGTATTGCTAGCCTTATAGTGGGCTAAACATCAGCTGTTTTTTTTTTTGTTTTATTTGAAAGGATCGGGATCGAGCCCGTGTGAGGTACAGTACTGTTTCTCTCATTAGCGGCTAACTCATTAAACCTGTGCTTAAATGCGTTTATTTCAGAACTCTTTTGTCAAACTGAACCGTTTATAACGATAGCGTATTGTGGCTCGTGTATGATTGTGGTCATCGCAGGTGTATGTATTGTTTTTGAGTCGGATCACGACAAAAATGCTGTCTAGACGAGCTTAGAAACAAGATTTTCCACTAAAGAACAATCCGTGTGTAAACTTTCAGGCTTTGTGTAATAGTATAATGAAGACTCAGTTTATTGTGTCATTCCGTGTCAACTCACCCAGAGCCAGAGTTCACCAGGTGCAGTGTTTGATTTTGATAATCTAGTGAAAGAAATACATAAATGAAGAAGAAGAGACAAAATATGAAGTGTCATGGATGTATATTTGCTGAGTAATTCACTATTTTGTAGAAGGGTGTTAAAATGACCATTTTCACATGAGATTTGGAGGGTTTTTACCCCCAAATTACAGGGGGTAAAAATTACTTAAAGGGACAGTTCACCCAAAAATGAAAATTCTGTCATAATTAACTCATTAAATTCCATAGTATATCTTTTTTTAACCTATTATGGAAGTCAATGGGTGTCGTAAACTGTTTGGTTACCAACATTCTTCACTCCATCTTCATTTGTGTTCAGCAGAAGAAACAAATTCATAGAGGTTTGGAAAAACTTGTGGGTGAGTAAATAATGACAGAATATTAATTTTTGGCTGAACTTTCCCTTTAAGAAAGATGGCAGCAGCATTACTTTATTTTATACACAGAGAATGGTTGGTCTATTAGTCAAATCTGCTGACTTTAGCAATCATTGTTACATAACAGTGACAGTTCAAAAATGGGGAAAAGCACTTCTTGTGTTTGCATGCCTGTAACCCAGGAATTATTTAAGATCTCTTAAAATACTTTTAGATTGCAACTCTTAACAACATTTCTTTTGTAATCTTATATTTTAAGGCTCAATATGGGTAATTTCAAGAGATATGGGGATCTCCATAAGTAAATTGTACACATTTTCAGTGCTCAAAAACCTCATGTGGATCACTTTGCATACAGCCGATGCTTTTTTCTTTTAAAGAGGAATATATGAAGATCTAATAATGTTGAAGATATAAATGTAGGCCTATCTCGTTTTTAACTATCAACATAATTGCTAATTTCAAGACTACCTGTAGGAGTGGTCTGAGTTTGAAACTGTGGCGCTGTTTGCATGAATGTTGGTGCGTTCAAGTCATGTCGAAACATTGTACTTACAAGTTGGACGTAAATACGAGTGTGAAGCTCAGGCTTTTCTTTAAGCCCCGATCTTTACGAGTTGGGGTGTGTCAGTGAGAAACGTGATGGAATATCACAATACTTACAGATATTTAGCAGTGTTTGTTGCCAGGCTTTTTTTATTTACAACAAAATCAGCTAATTCCCTCCACAAAATATAGCAGCATTGTAATATAACACTACAATATGTTACGATAAACTTTACAGTGGCTTAATAAACTAATTAAAAACATAAAAAAGAAACCTGATGCACATTCTTTGTTCTTAATTTTTTTTTGAAATAGTTTAAAATCATTGCTGTATTTTTGCGTAGTTAATTAAGAGAAGGTACAAAAGTGACCTTGACGAAAGTGACTTGAATGCACCTGATGGCGTAAACACGACTTCCCACCTCGTAAATACGAATTTCCAGGAGGACTTCACTGTAAAAAATGTATTGTTGGCTTAACTTAAAAAAGTAAGTTGCCTTAAAGGAACTGTATGTAAGAAATGTATTTCAATTAATCATAAAATGGCCCTGATATGTCACTACACATTAAGAAATCATGTTCATTTCAAATACTTATATCACTGACAACAGTAGTCCGGCCAGGATATTGTCATTTAAAAGTGAAGTTGCAGTCATTTGAAAGTGATTGCAGTACCAGTTTTGGCCACAATCTTACATACGGTTCCTTTAAAATTGAGTTTATTGACATTTACATTTTTAGTTAATACAATGAAGGAGATTGGTTTAATTAACAGAAACTCAAAATATGATGTTATCTGAAACACATTCATTATCTAAGTTGGTTTGACAAAAGAAAAAAAAGTCTGCCGTGCATAATAGCACCAAATGAATAGAAAACACAGTATGTTTTCTATCATGTGCCGTGCACGTTTGCGATGACGTAAGATGAACACAAATGCACCAGGGTTCAATAGAGTCAAGTTTTAATCGGGGAACATTGTGCTCCAAACGTGTCCGGTGTGAAAGCTTCCTGAATCTGCAAGTGTTCCCAGCTCAAAAAAAAAGAATACTTGCAAAAAATACCACAGAGAGAGCAACTATTTGACTTTCTGACCTTAAGAACTTGCTTAGTGACAGTTTCAACATTCAGGTCATTGTATTGCAGGTGCGCAGAACATAGACCATTTCAAGAAGTGGACCATTGTTGCTCTCTGTTAAGTGTGTTGTTTAGTTGTTTTCCTGAATGCGGCATGTGTCATGTTAGTGTGTGTAAGACTGGCAGAAACTTGGCACTGTGAGACTGTGTCTTTCTGTGTGTATGCAGTGTGTTTGTGAACTGATGCTCATATTTTGTCTTTTTGTTCCAACTTTGCCATCCAGATGGAGAATTCTGGCGAGTCTAAATGGACACTAAAGTCAGATGCGAGCTCAGAGCCTTTTCCCAAGTGTTGCTCAGCCTGTGATAGCAGTGAGGAGCCTTTCCGTGGGAAAGTCTTCCGGAACAGGACTAAAACCAGGAGTATGTCTATGCCATCAGCACATTGCTCCGCTAAGTTCAGGTAAAATAACTATTTAGACTTAAAGGGGAACTATTATGCAAAAAATACGCCATAGCTAGTTTATTATAGCTTGTCAAATTTGCACCCAATTTGGGCGTGAGCAAAAACAGAAGAGGAGCCTTTACAGCTCGTGCTCCGGATACTCCGGCAATAGCAAAACTGGAGAATGTCACGCAGCCACACTGTCATATATTGCAGATTGTCACCAGTCATGGGCGGAGCTTATCTGGAATCACTTGTTGTTTATGATTTATGGAAGGGCTGGGTGATAAATCGATTTTAGCGATTAACTCGAATGTGTAGTTTACATAGATTTGTTTGAATGAAAATCGGTTTTCTCTTTAACATTCGCCAACGCTCCCCTCTGGGCTCCCGTAGCTCCGAACGGGCTCAGTCCTCCCCCCGCGCGTTTGCCATAGAGATACACAAACAACATGGCAAATGAACAAGACATTTACAAACTGAATCCGCTGATCTCTAACAGAGTTCAAGCGGCACGTGAACCGATCATCTGTTACTCTTTACTACTAGTTAATAGTAGGCTAAATAAACACGAATGATCAATAGATAATTTGAAAGATACAGTTCAACTTACCGAAATGAAATAAAATTGATTGATCAGTGTTTTTCAACTGCGGAAAGAGGTCCATAAAACAGCTGGAGAACAATACGTCACGTAACGTTACTTTCACCTCAGGAAAGCCTTTTAATGACCATAGCACGTTAGTTGGACTTTAAAAAAATTGCTGTAGAGAGGAGTATTTTGCTAAATATGATAACTATATTACATATTTATTATATTTTTACCTATATCATTAAAATATTATAATGTTGTTATTATAAATAAAAAAAACCAGTATGTTTAATTTGAGATGTTATTTTTAACCTTTAATAATAATACCAGCTGACAGGGCTCTGTATGTTTACAGCATTAGGTGAGATTTTGTATTTATTTATTTTAGAAAAATTAACATGCATCTACTGTACCTAATATTTATCCAAAGGAATCGATATTGAATCAAGATCAGAATCAAATCGCATAAGAATTGAATTGAAATTGTGAAAGCAATAATAAAAACAGTAGCATACCAGTCATTGTACCATGTAAACATTGTGTTGTCACTAAACTTAATAAAATTCTGTTTAGTTACCAAATGTTTTGACAATCACAATACACTTATTGTGATGTAAGTTTTTATTGTAATTAAAAATTTTTTTTACAGATCAAATCCCAGAAGGGAAAATCAAAACAAAATAAAGTTAAAACTTGTTTTGAACTATTTCTTTGTCATTTGCAGATTGATTTGTAGATTATTTAGGCCATATCGCCCAGCCCTAATTTATGGGGATTATAAAAAAAAAAAGGAGTGGGTGGATTTGACATCACCAATTCATTCTTCAATTTTGCTGGAAGTATATCAGGGGCCTTTAGACTCAAAGTGCCTTTAATCGTGTCTGTTAGTATATATATTTCAGTTGAGAAGGTGTTAGTGCTGTTTTATTGGAAAAGAAACACAGTCCTGAATGGATTCAACTGCAAGTTACTTTAGGCAAAATTATTTAAAAGCCAAGGACATGGGAGAACTGAATGGATGGTCTGCAGTATACAGCTTTCTGAAATACACAACTTATAGCTATGACAGTGAAACACCTGTTTGGATGATGCATTACAGTGTCACTATCAGTTTCTCTCAGTAGTAGTTTCCTGGTAAGAACCTGATCTATAGCCTGATCTCACCAATTGTGTATATATAGTTTCATCCAACACACGATTGCCTTATCTTACCACATAATTTCCACAACTACAGTCTTTCCACACTTGCAACACTTCTGCTTTACAAAATGTTTTACTAGTTCTGTACTGTGATATTGAATGTCGGTAAAGGGGAAGACTGCTTCTTTTTTTCTTTTTTTTATTACTTTCTTTAAAGTAGAAAACTTTTTACTTTTTCCTATACACCATATATACCACTGCAGTCCTCCAAAAGTTTAATGCACCATTTTAAAAGTTCATAACTAGTTTATACTGGGGGAATACTGTATATATTATCATTATCATTATTTTATTTCACTTTATTTTACAGAACAACAGATATAGACATAGTCCTCTTTCATTTTAATGCATGTTTTCACTGTGCAATGTGTTTCTAGAGCCACCAATTTGCGATGGGACCATTGTGCTTGGACCCGTTATCGCTGCCTGCAGCTATATTATGCACTTAAAATTAGAGGTCCATGCTATAGTCATGTTTGTCATCTTTCTGCTCTTTTAAAGGAGGACACAGTCACTTCATGGACCAAGCCCTGTCACCACATTCGGGCCCAAAGCCTGCATGCTGAAGAACCCTAAAGCTGTCATGTGAGTCGTTTTACTACGGTTGCCTTTTACAGCAGATGCCGAGGTTAAATCATTGTGAAGAGTGTTGACTATAGTAAGCATAAAAGATTGCAGCACTGAGACTGTAGCCCAGCACAGTCATGTCTGTTACGACCACGAATGCAATGATCTCACAATTTCACTAATGCTTTCATCATAACAAACACAATGTAAAAAGAGTTGTAAACCGCATCATTGATTAAAATGGGGGTTTTGGCAAGAGCTGCACTGAACGGAAGTGCTTTTCGTAACGGATGATTTTCATTTCTACTAAGAGGAAGAGTTTTGATGGTTTAGTCACTGGCTTGATTTATGCCCGGTTTCACAGACAAAGCTTAAGCCTATAGAAGGTTTGCGTTGATGTCACTTTCCCACAGGAACACACTCCCTCAGCCGGACTGAGTGGCAGAAGAGCTGTTGAGTGACTGGAGTTAATAGAGGAAACTGTGAAAACACGAGTAAAACAAACGATTATCAGTTTAAACTAAAGCTCGATATAGTGTTCCTTACAACCTACCAAAGATCCAGTGATCCAGTGATCCATAGATACTGACATGCCGCCAGGAATCATGTTTCCTGACATTTATATGAGCCTGATTTCAACACCGGGGAAATACATAAAGCAAATTTGCCGGTGAACGCTTTATATAAATACAATATAGATCTAAATCCATGTGATCACTGACATCAATGTTATATACATCATCATATCATCCAGCACTAAAACTTGTATAGTTTTTTGTCAGTGTTTATTTAAAAACATCCAATTATGCCGAATATACGATGGTAAATATTTAATTGATGAGTTGTTGTCAATACAATATATAACAATACAATATATAGGGTATGATTTTTATCCCTAAATCTAGCATATTGACACAAAATGATATCTGCAAATCCACCTTTCTCTGCCTGGATCCAGTTGTTTCTGTGATTTGCAGAGATCCATTTGCTTCTCTGTTCTGTAGCTTTCGGCAGTCCGTAAAAATATACCTCAGATTTCCTGTCAAATCTAGTTGTACTGTCAATCTCAAAGCTTTTTCCCGTTTTAGATGTGTTTTGTGTGTTTTTCGCGGCATTCACACTGAAAACTAATGCTGTTGCTCAGTGTTTCTGCCACTCAGTGTGTAACCGCAGTCACCCCGGCCGACGGTGACGTCACGCGCATACCCTCTATTCTCAGACTAAAAAGCATGTGAGCTATCTTAACTGAAAGCAACTTGCATTGACATATGCACAACAGTAATGTTTTTTTCTAAAAAAAACTAAGACGTTAGTTTTCTAAGACGTTTATAAAAGCTACTTAAATATCCTAATTTAACTAAGGCCTAATCCTGACTTAATCTATCTAAGGCTTGTGTGTGAAACCAGGTCATAGTGATGCTTAAACAGCATTAAATGATTATGTGACTAAGAACGTCTGACTCTGCACGAGTCTTTGCGTATCAAAAATCTCTTATCACAGATTACATATTAGAATTAACATTGTTTCTTACATGTTGCGGCGTTACTATCAGGACCATCTTTCTCTCAGAGTCTGTTTGCAAAGCCTGTGCCAAATTGTGGCTTGTTTACCAAATAATCCACAGTGAAATGAACAGTTACAGAACAAATAATACTCTACTTTGACATTTACATAATTGAAAATAAACAGCTGTTCTTCTAATTCCTTAGGATCCTTAATGCAGTAATTTAGACGGAGTAATTCTCCTGTCTGTCCTTATTACTGTACTTACAGTGCGATGATGTAGCTGTTGTTACTCACTCTGCTGATGTCTATTACGTCATAAAAACACAAGGAAGTAAATGAGTCAGCCTGGTTTCAATAAGATCTCTTCTTGGACTTACAAGGAAGTCAGTTTTAATAGTATGTGTTGGGGGGTTTACTGCACAATGATCAGTTGCATAAAAAAAAATTAAAAAAAATCTTTAATCCTTAACATGTTTAAATATTCTTTCATCACCCACTGAACTTCAAATGTTAAATGTAACAACACTATATTGTAGAGGTGTAACAATATATCACAATACAAAAATGCAACAATATGTATCGCGGATGGTGACAATATGTGTTGTGTATAATTCACCCAAAATGAAAATTACTGTGAGGAAAAATAATCACGTTTACAGAGTTTTAGTGTCAGTACTACATTAAACTACTATATATAATGTTTAATATAATGTATAATAATGCAATGGGGGAATATTTGTGGCTCCTGATAATGCCAAATATATTATGTTACCAGTAAAAGTGGGCGACATTATTTTAAATATATCTAGTCAGAGACAGAGCAAGCATATTCATCTAAAAATATACTGTATTTTTAGCTTCAGAATCATGAATATTGTTATTCTGGTGTCTCTATTGTCCTGTGCATTGGGTTTCCTGCACCAATTCCAAGCCTATTCATTTACACACACAATGAAATACCAAATTTAGCATTTTAAATCAACAGTACATTTTTTGTTTACCTTTTACCATATGTCTTGGAGTATCGTGATATGTATCGAATCGTGACGTGAGGGTATCTTTACACCCCTACTATATTGACAAAAGTGTGTTGTTCATATCTATTCACTCAGGCATATACAAGATCCAGCCAGTCAGAGGTTGACATGGAACAAGCCACCCAAAAGTGTCCTTATTATAAAGAAAATCAGAGACGCCAGTCTGCTACAGCCTTTCAAAGATCTCTGCGTTTTTCTGACACAGGTGAGAGGACAGAATAAAAAAGAGAAAATGCAGATGTGGCAGTGCAGTGTGTGCATCAAAGGGAAAAGATGGTTCAATGGAAAGCAGTGCTGATGATGATCTGCAGTTAATAGAGGTTCCCTCACAATATTGCGATCTTCGTGGCCATTGAATAGATGCTGAAACTGTTTCAGCTACGCACTGGTACGCCGGTATTTAAAAAATTCATATTGTACGTGGAATATAGACCAGTATACTGGATGAACCGGTGTACCAGCCAGCAATACTGTGTAATATGCACATTCCTAAAGGCCACATCTGTTTGTAAATTTTTGGCAAATTTGAATGAGCATCTTTGGTATGTCACTGATTGCATTAACAAAAATGCTTTTGTAAAGTGTTTTTTTTTATTTATTTTTTTTATCAGTTGAGTAAAATCAAAGCATAATGTTTACTGACATCTGTTCATATTTGCTCTTTTCTGTCATTGTGTTTGTTTGGCTTCTAGCAAAAAAATATGATTGTTTATGTGGAGAGAAAAGTCATTGAAGATCCAGCCATTGCTAATGAGAGCTTTGTCTCCGTCAAGAAGAACTTTTGCACTTTTAGAGAAGGTGAGGATTTATCCAAAAGTACTTTGTTATACCTCGTGTAATTTGTTTTGTGTGTGTGCGCTTCAGTGTGTGAATGCATTGATGAATACATAATAGAATATTATCAAATTGTGTGCTGTCAGTTGAATATATTTCCATGACTTTTACACAACCACGTAATGTGCAACTTTGAAACTGTTACAATTATTTTAAAGTCCCTCTGTAGTCAATCATTTTATCCTTTAAAACTCATATTTGATCACCAAAATTACATACTTAAATGTTTTTTTCCTTAAAATATCTTGAATGTAACTCGACACTCTCATTTAGAATGCGCGGTTCTATGAATATGCAAATGAGCCCCGCCTCCACTCACTCACTCAGCTCAGAGGTCCACTCGTTGACGATCACTCGTTGATGTGATTGGTTACAAGGTAGTTTGTGACGTCAGAAACACCAGCGATTTCAAACCGTGTTTTTGAGACTGGTTCTTTGGTTCACTGCAGTTTTAAGAAGAAAATACTCAGCAATGGTGTCGACTTATGAATTTGGTTTGTCTTAAAGCATATTAAAATCACCACATAGACATATAAACAACATTAGAAACTTGATTTTCATCACAGGGGGACTTTAAACAGTTAATTAGAAGTAGTTAAACTACAGTATAATCGACCTTGAATTGACAGAAATAGGCAGCTACGTTTAGTTGACGACTGTTCTCCAATATTTAAGGGAAGCCATTGCAGTGATTATAAAATCTGCTTAGGACTTAAAAACGGAAGTGTTCCTGAGTAAAGATGTAATGTGTAAAATTTACATGTGACCTGTTGACATGTTTCATAGATTATGATGATATTTCCAATTGTGTCGACTTCATCATTTGCTTGGGAGGAGATGGGACTTTGCTGTATGCTTCCTCTCTTTTCCAGGTTTGAAAATCTTTTCTTAACTGATATAATATTGACAGAATAATGAGAATCTAAGTGTACTGACCAAAAAATATGTAAACTTCCATAATGTCGATAAAGGTCGAGGTGAAGTGATCCCTCGATGTTGCAATGCTTACTATGTTCGGTTTCTGCGATTTAATTTAGTGTTTTTCTTTCCAAATGCCTTTCAAAAGCATAATTTATGCAGTTTGGAATGCAGTATTTTTTGTGAGTGAGTGAGTGAGTGAGTGAGTGAGTGAGTGAGTGAGTGAGTGAGTGAGTGAGTGAGTGAGTGAGTGAGTGAGTGAGTGAGTGAGTGAATATTTTTTAGTTGCGAGTATATTTTTTAGTTGCGAGTGAGTGAGTATATTTTTTAGTTGCGAGTGAGTATATATTTTTTGTTGTGAGTGAGTGAGTATATTTTTTTGTTGCGAGTGAGTTAGTGAGTGAGTATATTTTTTAGTAGTGAGTGAGTATATTTTTTAGTTGTGAGTATATTTTTTTAGTTGCGAGTGAGTGAGTATATTTTTTTGTTGCGAGTGAGTGAGTATATTTTTTTGTTGTGAGTGAGTATATTTTTTAGTAGTGAGTGAGTATTTTTTTAGTAGTGAGTGAGTATATTTTTTAGTTGTGAGTGAGTATATTTTTTAGTTGCGAGTGAGTATATTTTTTTTGTTGCGAGTTAGTGAGTGAGTATATTTTTTAGTAGTGAGTGAGTATATTTTTTACTTGTGAGTATATGTTTTTAGTTGCGAGTGAGTGAGTATATTTTTTAGTTGCGAGTGAGTATATTTTTTTAGTTGAGTGAGTGAGTATTTTTTTTTTTTGTGAGTGAGTATATTTTTTTAGTTGCGAGTGAGTATATTTTTTAGTTGCGAGTGAGTGAGGTGAGTGAGTGAGTATATTTTTTAGTAGTGAGTGAGTATATTTTTTGTGAGTGAGTGAGTGTATATTTTTTAGTTGCGAGTGAGTATATTTTTTGTTGTGAGTGAGTATATTTTTTAGTTGCGAGTGAGTGTATTTTTTTGTTGTGAGTGAGTATATTTTTTAGTAGTGAGTGAGTATATTTTTTAGTTGCGAGCGAGTATTTTTTTTGTTGTGAGTGAGTGAGTATATTTTTTTGTTGCGAGTGAGTTAGTGAGTGAGTATATTTTTTAGTAGTGAGTGAGTATATTTTTTAGTTGTGAGTATATTTTTTTAGTTGCGAGTGAGTGAGTATATTTTTTGTTGCGAGTGAGTGAGTATATTTTTTTGTTGTGAGTGAGTATATTTTTTAGTAGTGAGTGAGTATATTTTTTAGTTGTGAGTGAGTATATTTTTTAGTTGCGAGTGAGTATATTTTTTTTTGTTGCGAGTTAGTGAGTGAGTATATTTTTTAGTAGTGAGTGAGTATATTTTTTACTTGTGAGTTTATTTTTTTAGTTGCGAGTGAGTGAGTATATTTTTTAGTTGCGAGTGAGTATATTTTTTAGTTGAGTGAGTGAGTTTTTTTTTTTTTGTGAGTGAGTATATTTTTTTAGTTGCGAGTGAGTATATTTTTTAGTTGCGAGTGAGTGAGTATATTTTTTTACTTGCGAGTGAGTGAGTGAGTGAGTGAGTATATTTTTTAGTAGTGAGTGAGTATATTTTTTGTGAGTGAGTGAGTGAGTGAGTGAGTGAGTGAGTGAGTGAGTGAGTGAGAGCGGTCACAATTGTCACTCTTTGTTAATTATGGTATCTGTAATCATAATCTTGATTATCAATGTATTTTGCGCCCCTGCTCATTTGCATAAAATTAAACTTTTATTTTCACTACATTGTACATGCTCACCTTATGATGTTTATGTTGCCAGAGATTGCAAACTCAAATTGAAATGAAGTGACTTCTTGTAGCTTTGTTACTAGAAATTGCTGTCAGTGTGAACACCCTTTAAAAGCCTAAATATAAATGTGTGTGTGTGTAGGAGAGTGTGCCCCCTGTCATGGCCTTCCATTTGGGTTCTCTGGGATTTCTTACACCATTTAACTTCGACACATACCAATCTCAGGTCAACCAGGTTATAGAAGGTAAGTCATTACACAGTAAGAGGACATCTGGTTTTTCACAGTTTATATTTGTGACACTTTTCTCAGGTTCCAGGTGGTCAAAACGGTCTGAAATATTGGGACTTTCCAATCTGGTTTCTTTCAATAATCTTTACACTTCTGCAGCTGTATTGTGCTTCAAAGTATCGATTTATAGGAATGCTATTGCTCTTGTGTCACAGTAGTGAGGTAAATTGCTTTATGAAAACTGCTTTACCTGGGACCAACAATAGACATCAGTTCAATCTAATAGATTTTAGAGTGATTTTAGAAGTTCAGCATGTAAAATCAAATGGTTACACTTTATTTCGATGGTCCACTTTAGACATTCTACTGACTAGAAGTAACTTTGCAACTACTAACAGTCTACTAATACTCTGAGGGTTAGTTGACATGTAGTTGCAAAGTTGCTTATAGTTAGTAGAATGTCTAAAGTGGACTATTGAAATAAAGTATAACGGATACTTTTTTTTATTATGGCTTGTTTGGATTCACACCATCCTTCTTTTCATGAAAACCATAGCTGTGTTTCAAAATCTAGTTCGCTGTCTACCTAGACAGCTGACAGCATTGTTTTCATGCAGTGTAGAAATGTAATGGCTGTATGTGTAGAGGATTTATGCAGTGTTTTCTTCTTCTGTTTGTAGGAAATGCTGCGATTATTTTACGCAGTCGACTGGAAGTGAAGGTAGTGAAAGAGTGCAGAGAGAAGGGACCTGTGGAGGAATCGAGCTTAATCATCACTAACGGAGACTCTGAACCCAAACACAAAACTATGCAGTATCAAGTGAGTGCCACATTTCCTGTAATGATACAGGGAATTACACTTCCAGTATTCTCGTTACACTAACTGTTCAGTAGCTTCTTGCAGTACATATTGGATTTTTCATTTTTAATGTCCCAACTAAGTTAAAATGTTTGTCCTTTCAATGTTTGCATGTCTGTCATCAAGCAAACCATTTAAAAGGGTCATAACATGGATTTTTTTATTATTTTAATAGAGATTTTAATTGTTCCTTGAGATTCACTTATAATGTTAATAAAGCTTTGGGGGGGTTTTGCACCAAAAACAAATGTATATGAGGAAAACTATTATTTTCAACCCTCATTCAGAGGGTCACTCTGTCTGAAATGATCCGTTTTTATTGGCTAACGTCATTGCATAGGAAACAGTATCAATGTCCTCTCACTATTGATAAAACATTATCCATATAAAACATTTACAAAGCATTATAAAATCATTTATTTGCGGTTTATGATGCAGCTGCTGTCCAATCCAATACAGTCGCTGCTTCATCTTTCAACAAAAGATTCTTTGCGAACTCTCCATTACACTGTGCCTCACTGACTAAATAATATGCTCTGAACAAACATATAATCTGAGACGCCATTAAAATGAACATCCACTTGTTTCTGTCGCTGAGATCCTTCTGAATTCTGTACAGATACGCAAACAAGCTTTTTAAACGGTAGGCTCAAAGTGAACGTTCTTTCACTCTTCCATTTGTCCTGTTGTTGACAGACTCAAGCGCGTGGAGTTCGTCAGAAGCTGAAGACACATCTGTATACTGTATCAGTGTAGACAGCGTCAGTCATTATAATCTGAACACACATCTGTATACTGTATCAGTGTAGACAGCATCAGTCATTATAATCTGAACACACATCTGTATTCTGTATCAGTGTAGACAGCTTCAGTCATTATAATCTGAACACACATCTGTATACTGTATCAGTGTAGACAGCATCAGTCATTATAATCTGAACACACATCTGTATTCTGTATCAGTGTAGACAGCGTCAGTCATTATAATCTGAACACACATCTGTATACTGTATCAGTGTAGACAGCGTCAGTCATTATAATCTGAACACACATCTGTATACTGTATCAGTGTAGACAGCGTCAGTCATTATAATCTGAACACACATCTGTATACTGTATCAGTGTAGACAGCATCAGTCATTATAATCTGAACACACATCTGTATTCTGTATCAGTGTAGACAGCGTCAGTCATTATAATCTGAACACACATCTGTATACTGTATCAGTGTAGACAGCTTCAGTCATTATAATCTGAACACACATCTGTATACTGTATCAGTGTAGACAGTGTCAGTCATTATAATCTGAACACACATCTGTATACTGTATCAGTGTAGACAGCGTCAGTCATTATAATCTGAACACACATCTGTATACTGTATCAGTGTATCAGCGTCAGTCATTATAATCTGAACACACATCTGTATACTGTATCAGTGTAGACAGCGGCAGTCATTATAATGTGAACACACATCTGTATACTGTATCAGTGTAGACAGCGTCAGTCATTATAATCTGAACACACATCTGTATACTGTATCAGTGTAGACAGCGTCAGTCATTATAATGTGAACACACATCTGTATACTGTATCAGTGTATCAGCGTCAGTCATTATAATCTGAACACACATCTGTATACTGTATCAGTGTAGACAGCATCAGTCATTATAATCTGAACACACATCTGTATTCTGTATCAGTGTAGACAGCGTCAGTCATTATAATCTGAACACACATCTGTATACTGTATCAGTGTAGACAGCTTCAGTCATTATAATCTGAACACACATCTGTATACTGTATCAGTGTAGACAGTGTCAGTCATTATAATCTGAACACACATCTGTATACTGTATCAGTGTAGACAGCGTCAGTCATTATAATCTGAACACACATCTGTATACTGTATCAGTGTATCAGCGTCAGTCATTATAATCTGAACACACATCTGTATACTGTATCAGTGTAGACAGCGTCAGTCATTATAATCTGAACACACATCTGTATACTGTATCAGTGTATCAGCGTCAGTCATTATAATCTGAACACACATCTGTATACTGTATCAGTGTATCAGTGTCAGTCATTATAATCTGAACACACATCTGTATACTGTATCAGTGTAGACAGCGTCAGTCATTATAATCTGAACACATCTGTATACTGTATCAGTGTAGACAGCGTCAGTCATTATAATCTGAACACATCTGTATACTGTATCAGTGTAGACAGCATCAGTCATTATTATCTGAACACACATCTGTATGCTGTATCAGTGTAGACAGCGTCAGTCATTATAATCTGAACACATCTGTATACTGTATCAGTGTAGACAGCGTCAGTCATTATAATCTGAACACATCTGTATACTGTATCAGTGTAGACAGCGGCAGTCATTATAATCTGAACACATCTGTATACTGTATCAGTGTAGACAGCGTCAGTCATTATAATCTGAACACATCTGTATACTGTATCAGTGTAGACAGCGTCAGTCATTATAATCTGAACACATCTGTATACTGTATCAGTGTAGACAGCGTCAGTCATTATAATCTGAACACATCTGTATACTGTATCAGTGTAGACAGCGTCAGTCATTATAATCTGAACACATCTGTATACTGTATCAGTGTAGACAGCATCAGTCATTATTATCTGAACACACATCTGTATGCTGTATCAGTGTAGACAGCGTCAGTCATTATAATCTGAACACATCTGTATACTGTATCAGTGTAGACAGCGTCAGTCATTATAATCTGAACACATCTGTATACTGTATCAGTGTAGACAGCGGCAGTCATTATAATGGCTTCTGTTTGCTGTTAAGCAACTGAATACCAATGGGTGGGGCCTATGGTGCGATGATGTAAAACGATTAGTCGATGTCTTGCTCTCGAGGCAGTCATATGCAAATGTGTTTGACCGTGTAACATCACAAATCCAGCAATATAAAAATGACCCGTTTTTGGAGCTTTAAATGCTTTGTTTATAATGAGGAGGGCTTTTTAAGCTATGAAACTTGCAGGATGTTTTAATGGTACACAGACCTATTATATATCAAAAGATCAAGGCAAATTTGATTTCTCATGTTATGACCCCTTTGCATGCAATACAAAACACCAACATTACACTAAAATAGTGCAATAAACATTAATTTAACAACATAAGATGTAACATAATATCCTAATGCACATCACTGATAACAAAAAACTAAGAAGAAATAAATGCAAAAAGCTGTTATTGTCCTACATGTAACACAACATGGTGTGGTGCTCCTCGATGGTGTCTTGTAACATTACAAACATTGAGATTGCTTTCTTTAATAATCAGCGACGCTGCCTGCACTGCAAACAAGAAATTATGCACGCTTACATTCCACAGTAAAGCACTGCATGCTGTCAAACCATTTATTAGAATAAAAGTTCAATTCAGTGCAGTAGTTTGCTCTGTGCAGTTCTCCTTTTCTTATGCAGAAATGATGTGTGTGACTGATAGTATCATGTACTGAAAGGTCATTTAGCATATTTACTTGTTGAATATCTCTGTCAGAAGGGCTAAGATTAACAACTACAATATGTGTCCATGTCACTAAGAAATGCCTGGTGTATATGACCCTTAATAATAAAAGGCTTTCTCAGTAGTTACTTGACTTTCAGGCAGCCAACTGACTAATTGATTTTAAAGGGGACCTATTATGGCCAAGATGTAATATAAGTCTCCGGCGTCCCCAGAATGTGTATGTGAAGTTTCTGCTCCACAGATCATTTATTATACCATCCCTAAAAATGCTACTTTTTGTGTGAAAGCAAAAACGTGCTGTTTCGTGTATCTTTAAATGCAAATGAGCTGCTTCTCCCGCCCCATTCCAGAAGAGGGCGGAGCCTTTACAGCTCGTGCTTCGGATACTCCAGCAAAGCACGTTTGCATAGAAAAGCAATGGACAAGTGAGATGGAAAGACGTGTTCTGTATTCATTGATACAGGATCGTGGGTGGGGTCTGTTACATCGTGATGACACAATGTATAGAAAACGCGAACGACTCATTTTGAGTCACTGTTTATGATTTATGGACAATATAATAAAAGGAGTGGGTGGATTTTTACCATTATAGGGTGGTTGTGTACACACTGCTGACACACATTTATGTTCAAATATGCATAATAGGTCCCCTTAATCCTTAATCTGATATCATGTTAATATAACCAACTTGAACAATGATATTCTTTACTTCTGAATGTTTGCTTTTTGGGCAGTTATTCACATTTACATTTACATTTATTCATTTAGCTGACGCTTTTATCCAGAGCGACTTACAATTGCTATATATGTCAGAGGTCGCACGCCTCTGGAGCAACTAGGGGTTAAGTGTCTTGCTCAGGGACACATTGGTGTCTCACAGTGGATTCGAACCCGGGTCTCTCACACCAAAGGCATGTGTCTTATCCACTGCACCACCACCACCCCCACCCCTACCCCTATTCAGTTGTTTTATTTGTTGCTTTCAGATATTTTCATGTGTAAAGCTGTTGTGTGTAAATAATAAATCTGTCTTCCTCTGTCAGGTGCTGAATGAAGTTGTTGTAGACCGAGGTCCGTCGTCCTACCTCTCTAATTTGGACTTGTTTCTGGATGGTCACCTGATCACCACCGTTCAGGGAGATGGTTAGTGTGAACCAGTGTAATCCAGTGAATTACTCATGTCGTGACAGTCCATCAATCTATTATACTACAAAAAATATCAGTTTTATGTCCTTTCTGTTTGTTTCCTGTAAAAAAAAAAAAACCTACGTCCTTAATGGATTAATTTACATTTAAAGTTCCCCTATTATGCTATTTTAAAGGTCCCTAGTTTTGTTTTGGAGTCTCCTAGAATAGGTTTACAAGCATCCAAGGTCAAAAAACACTCATAATTTCCATTGAAGCATCAGCTCTTTTCTCACAGTGTCTGAAACGGTTCGATCAAGGATTCAGTTTCTCTAAACTCCGCCTCTCTGAGAGCTGCTCTGCTCTGATTGGTCAGATGGCCCAGTCTGTTGTGATTGGTTGACTATTTACAATGCGTATCGGAAACCAAACTCCCATTAGCATATGTGAATTTCAGCTCTTCCTCAGCACTTGATACACAGAAATACGGTTTTATAGTTTTTTTTATCTGTACATTTGAGAAATTCTTTTTGCATAAAGGCTCTTCCTGACAACAAGCGAGTCACTGTTAAACTCAATTCATGTGCGTCAAGCAGACAGAGCGCAAAAGAAAGGAAGCACAATAATTCTGACTAAAATATACAGTTTGCTGAGATATTTTTTATCCAAAAGTGGAAGCACTTTAAACCTCTTCCTCCATTTTGCACCATAAACTGCAGTATGAAGAGTTCACAGCAATATTGATAGACATTTTTTTTAGTTAAAGACCGAGCCAAAAACGTCATGATCTATACATCACCTTAAAACAAATCTTTTCGCCACACGTTTTACCGTTTCATTTTATGTATGCTTATCTGTTTCTGTACGTGTTCTCTATACTTGCTGTCATGTTATTTGTTATTGCATTGTAAAGTGACCTTGAGTTTGCAGAAAGGCGCTATATAAAATAAACTTGTTGTTTTTTCACCCCTTCTGTACCAAAAACATACCGAACAAAAAATAAGTATGTTTAGCATGTACTCCAATATACTGATAACTCACAAAAATCTGCATATTGAAATAACCGGTAACACTTTATAATAACGTTCAGTTGTAAGTCTTTTATAAGTGGTTAGTTAATGATAAACTAATCATTTACAAAACATTCATAAATGATTAGCAAGTGATATACTGACATTTTATGTATGTTTTGTAAATTCTGTAACAAGTAATTTATAAGTGATCATTTACGAAACATGACTATGCATTCATAAATGATTAATAAGTGATATGTTCATTATTTTATCCATGTTTTGTAGATTTAGTTATAAGTAATTTACATTTGATTAGCTAATGATTAACTAATCATTTACAAAACTTTCTGCATCCCCTAATCTAAACTATTCATCACTTGTAAATGTGTTACACATCATTCATAAATACGATTCGTTGATCTTATGCCTTATTGATTCTTGAAGAGGTAATCTAAGAATGATGTGTAACACATTTACAAGTGATGAATAGTTTAGATTAGGGGACGCAGAAAGTGTTGTAAATGATTTATTCATGCGTTTACACATCATTGTGTTGACCTGTTACAAATGATCGGTACGTGTGTATACAAGGCATTTACAACACTTTCTGCACCCTCTAATTGCTACATACATACAAAAAAAAACATAATTTATTAAACATTTATGAAACGCATATTCATGTTTTGTAAATGATTAGTTAATCATTAGCTAATCAAATGTAAATGACTTATTACTGAATCTACAAAACATACAATAATTAACATATCACTTATGAATAATTTATGAACGCATAGTCATGTTTCGTAAATGATTAGTTAATAATTTACTAATCACTTGTAGTAAAGTGATTAGTAAATTAACTATTCATTTACTTGTAACTGAACGTTATTATAAAGTGCATGCAAACTAATAACCTGACAATGCAAGTAAACTGTGTTTACGAGACTTTATTAATAAATCAGGTTATGACGCCTGGTAGTGACGTCAAATCATAATCTTTCATGTATCTGACTCAGAGTATTCCAATTGTTATGCGTGTTGTGATTGTAAATAAAGCGTTAAAAACACTCGTGTTCCAACATGTCGGCTCAAGGAAGGAGGAGGCGGAAACCAGCAAATGTAACTTTAATCACAAAATAAACCAACACAACAAAAGTAAAGCAGCGGCCCCTCACAGACGACTCACAACTTTATGTAATTTTTGTTAGATGTTCTCTTTGTCAAGTAGGTCAAGTTGATCTCATTTTACAAAACGACCACAGATTAGGATTAGTTAGGCTTTCTGTTTAGCCTTTTTTTCTGTTCCAAAAATAATTAAGGTAAATTAATTAATTGACTCCAAATGAGTAAAAACTATTTGTATTATTTTAATATAAGATGTATTCTTACTCACATCATCACTATACCTCCTTTTCAGATATTTAAAAACATGAAGCCTACTATTTTAAACATTATTATTATTATTATTAAGCAGTAATATTTACTTTTACTGCTTAAAGTAAAAGTTTAAAAAATGCAAAAATTATAAATAAATAAAAATTCTCACTTTAATTCATGCATATGTGGAAAATATGGCATGCTTTAGTTTAGATGGAGGATTTCTGTCCTCTGGTGGAAAACAAAGGGCCCTATTGTACACCGGTGCAATGCAGCGCCTGGCGTGACGCGAGTGTTTATGCTAGTTCCAGCCTGAAGCAGTTTTCATTTTTTACATTGTTTAAATAGCACCTATTTGTGCGCCCGTGGGCAGCTGGTCTGAAAACCAGGTGTGTGTTCAGGCGCATTGTTGGTGTGTTGCTATTTTGAGGAACTGAAATAGACTGAGCCATTGACCGCCTGAAACCTGCTCTAAAGTCAACGGCGCATAAGATAATTAAATGAATAAATGCGCTGTTCTGTACATGCGTGGAGCGTCTCAGCAGCTCAGTTTACAAACTCCATCTCCGCATATAATGTGAGTCTGGGTTGCTTATAACGTTCATCTGGGAACACAAAATGCGCCATTTCATCAGATTTGTAAGGTGAATTATTTATAAACCTTACGCCAGCACAGGAGAATACATCAGTGTGTTTCTAAATTGTTCATCGCGATTTCAAAATAAAAGTTTAAACCTTTGCTCCGAGTTTGCATGTTTTGACGTCCACGTGTTGGTTTTCTTTCATAAGTATCAGAAGTGGCCAAATATTAAAGATTTCGAACGAATCTTTAATATGATTCGAGAACAACGAGTTGACTCAGAGAGTGATTCGTTCATTTTGTGTTGAACGTGCATGCGCAACATCCTATAGGTTCTGTACAGAAAACAGAAATGATTAGTTCACCTCTCGAGTCTTCGAGTCGTTCATTCTATTGTTGTATTGGATACCACAACTCCCAACCTTCCTTACAAACAAGCTTTTAGTTATTTCTTTTTTATTATTGGAGTTATGTGACGCGTTTCTGGTCTTAAATTGTAGCTTTTTTATTTCTTATAATTGATAAATTTGTGAATTTCTGTCATGATGGTAATGGTTCTTTTCCATAACATTGAATATGGTAATAAAGACTGGTTAATGCTTTAAACTTTATCCGTATGATGGAGAAAGTGTTGTGTTTGTTGCAAGATACTGAGTCGGGAAGAGGTCACATGACAAAAGAACGAACGACTCGGACCTGAAGACTCGAGAGGTGAACTAATCATTTCTGTTTCCGGTACAGACTGTATAGCTTCAGCCTGGGGATGTGACGGGACAAAACAAAAGGGCGAACGACTCGGACCGGGAGGTGCAGGTGAATTAACACCTTGGCTGTATTATAGTGTTTTCTTATTCGAAATGTGATTAACGTTTCATAAGTAGATGCGTTGGGGAATTTGGCTATTAACATGTAACATTTTTAATTGCATTCTGCTGAAATTAACGAAATTACTTGGAAAAAAGATTCATTTATTTTGATGAACGAGATTCAAAGATCCGAGTCTGTAAAATGATCCGAACTTCCCGTCACTAGTAACAACAATCACCAGGCCGCTGGCGCCCTCTGCTGGCATTTGTTATAATGCGTAATGTACACAAGTTGATTACATTTATGTTATGTATATTACATTATGTATTTTAAGTAGGGCTGTCAACGTTAACGCATGTGATTAAATTTTTTCCAGTTTAACGCGTTGAAAATTTTTAACGCAGTTAACGCAGCATCCGTTTCTTCTGTCATCCGTTGGCTAGCGTTACATTATATGACCATTCTCCTATTCATGCAAATGCTTTTAAACTATTCAAGCGCAACAAATCAAGAGGACGCGCTGCCTGTGAATGTCCTCTTTATGTGACACACAAATGACCCACAGAAAGACGCGCGCCAGTATCATAGACTGTAAAAAAAATATGGACGTAGAGTCCGTGACGTCACCCTTATGTTTCTGAAGAGCATGTTTGAAGCCCAAAGTGGGCGGAGCCGGTCGTCGCCATCTTGGCCGCGCGTCACTCCCGGATAAACGTAAATGTGCTGCGAGGCGGATTAGCTGAGGTGCCGTGACGTTAACAGACAGCAGACAAATGCTAGTAGTGACATCAGCGGCAATCCACCTGTCACTCAAGTGGCCACGCCCTTAATTATGCAGAACTTTGAGGCTTAATATAATTTAAATTTATGAGTCAAAGTATTCACCCGCCTCACAGTCGTCATGAAGGGCAAAATTAGCTATATAGACCAAAACCACTTTTTGCACCAGGCTGTAAACATGTTTTTTTCTGCTGTAAAGTTGGGCAATTTAACATGCGGGTCTATGGGATTGACTCTCTTCTGCAGCCGGTCTCTAGTGGCCAGTCGATGAACTGCAGTTAAACTCACTTCTGTGTTGGATTGAAGAAAGAGACCGGGAGTTGCCGCTTGGTCAGAATCGAGTTCTCTTTCACACTTGAATGAACAATAACACAGTTATGCCAAACTGTCAGTTGTGTCGAGTATCCTCATATGAGCAGCCTTAAAGGGATAGTTCACTTTGAAATTAAATTTTGGTATGTTTTAGCTTACCTCAAGGGCATCCAAGATGTAGGTGTCTTTTTTTCCGCAGTAGTTTCAATTTTGATATTTTTAGGTCAAACCGTTCTTGTCTGTCAGTCATATAATGCAGGTCTATGGTCACTGTCTCAAAGAGCATGCACAGAGTCCAAATTAAAGTCCGGTTTCGCAGTAGCCAATGCGACATCTAGTGTATATATCTATACCCGCCCGCGCTCTCAGATCATTTGGACGCAGCTGTGTTCAAGAGGTAAAAACAACATAAATACTGTTAGTTTTTTCACACAAACCGCTCGTTTCGTGTCTTAGGCCATCATTGTGTACTTACGAGGGGGAATTGTTTAATTTGGACGACGGGGAATTGTTTTAATTTGGACTTTGTGCATGCTCTTTGAGACAGTGACCATCGACCT
The DNA here is from genome assembly GCF_965113295.1 of Leuciscus leuciscus. Classification (NCBI taxonomy): domain Eukaryota; kingdom Metazoa; phylum Chordata; class Actinopteri; order Cypriniformes; family Leuciscidae; genus Leuciscus; species Leuciscus leuciscus. The sequence goes on along the minus strand of NC_138737.1, from coordinate 39,570,425 downwards.
GCATTATATGACTGACAGACAAGAACGGTTTGACCTAAAAATATCAAAATTGAAACTACTGCGGAAAAAAAGACACCTACATCTTGGATGCCCTTGAGGTAAGCTAAAACATACCAAAATTTAATTTCAAAGTGAACTATCCCTTTAAATGAGTTAACCAAAGTCTTAAATGAATGTTAAGAGTTGTGAGAGAATGATGCGCTTGTGAGATCAGCAGCGGCTGCTCTTAAAGTGACAGCAGCCACTAATTCTGTCTGTTGATTTAGCGTGCTTGTTTATTTAGCTATTCGTTTATTTAATAATTTACTTGATTTTATCACAGGTAATCGTGTATGCAAACTCTGTCTGTTATTTTGCAAGCAATTGTTGATAAAGGACATTTTTGCACAATATTGTAAATATTTACATTATAAACCATGAAGGCGAGTCAGTGGAGATCACACAAGCAATGTGCAAACTTTGCTCTAGAGTTATGGCGGTGGAGAAGTCTGAAACCCCAGTCAATTATTCACTACAGAAGGAGAAAGTAACAGCGTGACGCTGCATTAACGGTGCACATTCTCTCAGAGACGATGAGAGCTAATCTGCTTTAACGTGCTGTTTACGGTATATAACTGTCTTCATTTATTTTCTTAATATTTCTCTTGTGGACCAAAAGTAGTGCAAAAATTAAAGAGAAGTCATTCGTTTTAAACATGTTGTTTTTGAAATGAGGAGTAAGCTAATCTTACAGCTCGTCGGTTATGGGATGATGCGCTGTAAAATTATTGTGGGGAAATTGAATTGTAGCTAATAGCCTATTAGTTTAATAATAAAAGTAATAATAATAATTTATTTGGCCTACATTAATTGGAAATGTCAAATCCTCTTGATAAGGCCGATAGCTGATGCTGATCATCTTCTGATCATCGTCTATCGTCCGCTACGCCACTGAGAACCGCGTAGAAATTAATCAGTGGTGTCGAGTTACATTCAAGCTATTTAAAGACATGAAGATTTTTTTTTCAAGGAACGTTTAAATATGTCACAACTGTTCATGTTCACCTAAAGTCTCCCTGTAGTCAATAATTGTATCGCTTAAAACTCATCTTTGATCACCAAAATTACATTTTAAATGTTTTTTCCTTGAAGAAAAATCTTCATGCCCTAAAAAAGCTTGAATGTAACTCGACACCCTTGCTTCATTTAATACACGTGGTTCTATGAATATGCAAATTAGCCCCGCCTCCACTCACTCCAGCTCAGAGATCCACTCGGCCGACTTACTGCAGTAAACGCTGCACAATGGTATCGCTTTTTTTAAAAGGTCCGACACATAACGGTAATTAATATGATTGATTAGCCTTTTGCTTGACTGTTATCAAACAGCTAATAATGTGTTGCTAATGTTACACAAACCATGTTCCCGTTCGCATCTCAGAGTCACACAGCAGCCTAGAAACGCTTTGAACAACTCAGAACATTAGTGGAGACAGGCATATAATTCATCATAACATTGTAATATACATCACATACATAATTCACCCGCTATATTGCTGAATGTACCCGATTTTACATATCAACAGAAATATACCGGGATAACCTGCTTCTCTCGAGACTCCCCTGCTAGTTCACTGTTAATGATATGCAAAAGCCCGCCGGCACCTTGACCTGATTGGTTACAAGGTAGTTTGTGACGTCAGAAACGGCAGCGTTTTCAAACCGTGTTTATATGTCTATGTGGTGTTTTTAATACGCTTTAAGTCAAACCATGTGTAAATTCATAAGTCGACAGCATTGCTGAGTATTTTCTCCTTAAAACTGCAGTGAACCAAAGACAGTCTCAAAAACACGCTTTGAAATCGCTGGTGTTTCTGACGTCACAAACTACCTTGTAACCAATCAGATCAACGTGTGATCGTCAACCAGTGGATCTCTGAGCTGAGTGAGTGAGTGGAGGCGGGGCTCATTTGCATATTCATAGAACCATGTATACTAAATGAGAAAAGGGTGTCGAGTTACATTCAAGATAATTTAAGGCGTAACAAATTATTTTTTTCCCAAGGAAAAAACTTTTAAATATGTCTTTTTGGAGATCAAAGATGAGTTTTAAGGCGAGACACGGCAGGCAAAAACATCCTTTTTTTTACTGGTCAATTTTGAGATTTTTGGATATTTGTCTTCAATAACGTCTCGCTTCAGACTTGTGGTGAAAAAAAGTCCTGTTTGCGTCTGTAGATTTCTCATCAATTCAACAAAAGTTGGCGTCATCACACACACCGTTAGAAAGCTCTCTCTCTCCTGTACAATCCTGTCGGATCCAATTATGGTCATTTCCTTTTTATCAGCAACCAATCGTGAAAGTAAAAGGGCTGAATGCGCAATCTCATTGGCTGATGATAAATCTTTAAAGCCCGTTTTCTCAAAATGACCTTTCTCTCATTCTCCAAGTCTGAAATCTCCACTTCAGTTGCACCGATATACACCAAACTTTCCAGTCTTGTACCAAGTTATATTATGAAGACATTTACAGAGGGATTTGTAAATATATTATTCCTAGCTTGATTTATATAACATTTTATTCCCAAAAAAATTGCGAAATCATTTTTTTAAGGCTATTGACAGTATATTCTGATTTACAGGATAACAAAAGTATATATCCATAAATCCCTCTGTAATTTGTTTACCATCTAATATGTGAACACAATGAAAAAATAATTTTCAACCTGGCTTTATCCAATACTCAGATTTATATCTGCAGAAATATATGCAAATTAGTGCATATTTTAATTAGATATAGCCTAATTTGCATATTTAAACATTAAATTACATAAAACTTGTAATACATTTTTTTTTCTCATCTTAATGTAGGTAAACAACTGGGAAAGTTTCATGGTGATATCTGCTAGTTAAAAATTTGACCCTATTCACCTGTAGTGTCTCGCCTTAAGGGATAAAATGATTGACTACAGGGAGACTTTAAGCCGTTTATGACTCGTTAACATGACCACACCTAAGCATAATCGGGTTAAGAACGTGCATGTAAATGCGCTTAGAGACTTGAAAACAAAGGTAGATACCAAACCATCATCACCTGTTTGGATATTTTTACTGAAAAAGACAAAATACCAATGAGGAAATTCATGTTCAGAGATTCTCCTTTCTAAACATGTACAGTCTTTAAAGAAGATAAAGCATCACTGCGCTCTCTCTGCCCTGTCACAGGTGTGATCGTGTCGACTCCCACTGGAAGCACCGCATACGCAGTAGCAGCAGGAGCTTCCATGATCCACCCAAACGTTCCTGCCATCATGATCACGCCGATCTGCCCACACTCCCTGTCCTTCAGACCCATCGTGGTGCCGGCCGGCGTGAAGCTCAAGGTGAACAGCCTGTGTGTTTACTCCCTGTCAGACGGGAAATCACATAAATATGACATTATTATGGGTTTATATGAGGATTGGTGTTGAAGATTTTATTATTTAGAAAATAAGTAATTTAGCTATATATTTGTACACTATTATTTCCTCTGTGTGTGACTTTGGTTTGAAATTATTCCTTTTTGGAAGCCTGAAGTATGTCACATGGTACAAGACCTTTACCCCAAAATATCTATAGGGTGTGTTACCCTTTATAGGGTGATAAAGGATGTATGGTATATGTGTGTGAGCTGAGCAAAGGTCTGGAGTGATCTTCTGCAGGAGATGCTCGGCTTTGTTGTAAAATAAAGTTATATTTCTGGCATCAAAGATCTCTGAGAAAGTGATTTCACAAAAGAGAGAAACCACAATATTGGAAGGGCACATAAATAGGACATTTATTATGGGTTTATGTGAGGATTGTTTTAAGTTCACTTTTAAAAGTTGAAGCCTAATAAATGTTGAAAAAAAAATCTATAGCTTTCAATGATACTGTAATGTTGAATGGCTATAATTAATGTTTAAAAATGGGGGAAAAAATCATTTTCATCGAGACGTCGTGTAGCGAGTCAGTGATACTGGCCTTCATTCATAAAAAGATGCCATTAAACAAGCATTTAAAATATATGTCTTTATGTTGTCTCTACATTAATTTGGAGATTAACTATGAAATGATTACATTATATTTAAAAAGTTATTTTAATCGCAATTAATCACAGAAAAGAATTTGATTAATCGAGTTAATTTTTTTTAATCGATTGACCGCACTTATTATAAGCAGTGTTACTCAAAACCATACGATTACTTGCTTTTATTACTTTATTTGAACCAATTATTGCCCTGTTGTTATGCTTATTTGAAGTAATTGTAAAGGCTTGGGTCCACAGCCTCTGCTCGTGAGCTTTGACTGCATGAGGACCTTCACTGAACCCTGATGTGCTTTCAGATTATGCTGACCCGTGATGCCAGAAACACGGCCTGGGTGTCTCTCGATGGAAGGAAACGCCAGGAGATCGCATATGGGGACAGGTACGGGACTTCAGCTTCCACATTTAATGCTTTCAACACGGGGTGTCGACATGCACATCCCACAAAAGAAGAACAGGATCTACACAAATCATTTCACTTTAAGAAGTGTTTCTCAACACTGCAACACTGCATGTTTAAGCAGCTCCTGACGTACACAATGATTATTTGAATTATCACTCAGTGAGTTATTTAACCATGTTTTACTGTCTCTGGAAGGCTTTTGTCCATCAAACACATTCAAATTTACAAATTCAGGTAATTTCACATGTACATGCACTGTATGCGATTCACCAACTTTTTTTCAGCTGAACCTCTTTGACCTAATCTGTTCACTTCAAGAACGCCCTGAGATTCTAAGTTAAAGTCCCCCTGTAGTCAATCATTTTATCCCTTAAAACTCATCTTTGATCACCAAAATGACTTATTTAAATGTTTTTTCCTTAAAAAAACTCTCATGTCTTAAAATAGCTTGAATAACTCTACACCCTTGCCTCATTTAGTATACACGGTTCTATGAATATGCAAATAAGCCCCGCCTCCACTCACTCACTCAGCCATAGACTGTAAAAAAATATGGACGACGCCCCTTCGCTCTCTTCCAATGGTGAGAAGTGAAGCCGCCAGTGTCCCGATATGGCGCTGACATCTTGGGGCTTGAGTCTGCGCAGTAGCGATCTCGGGACCAGACCTGCGCAGTCGTGAGCAGGAAGTAAAGCCGTGAAATCAAGGCCCCGCCCCCTCACTCTCGGTGTGAAATAATTAATTATAGAAATTTTGATATTAAATTTAAAGCTCCAATCTCCTCAGTCCTCTGAAGATCCCGAAAAAAGTCTGTTGGTGCTTCAGTGACTACTTCGCTCAGAGAACCTGTCAATCACAGCTGTCAATCATGACGTACACCACCGTTTTTATAGCATCAAATAACTAACTAAAAACAAACTTATTTTAAAAACAAACACTTGAATTTACATCAGCGTGATTAAAAACTACAGTAAATGACAGAAACCACCTTCGGAAGAAAGATATTTGAAGTGTAATTAAATTGTTTAGTTGGTCTCAAGTCCCGTTGAATAACACAGGGAGGCGGGGCTTATGACCTATACTAGGACCAGTCACCAGGGGGCGATCGAGACCTTCTGGCTTCACTTTTCAGGGCTTGTGCGGCACGCTTGCACTCAGCTCAGAGATCCACTGGTTGACGATCACACGTTGATCTGATTGGTTACAAGGTAGTTTGTGACGTCAGAAACACCAGCGATTTCAAAGCGTGTTTTTGAGACTGTCTTTGGTTAAACTACCTTGTAACCAATCAGATCAACGTGTGATTGTCAACGAGTGGATCTCTGAGCGAGTGGAGGCGGGGCTTATTTGCATATTCATAGAACCGCGTATACTAAATGAGGCAAGGGTGTCGAGTTACATTCAAGCTATTTTAAGGCATGAAGATTTTTTTTTCAAGAGAAAAAAACATTTAAATACATAATTTTGGTGACAAAGATGAGTTTTAAGGAATAAAATTGACTACGGGGACTTTAAATGGATTACAATTTTTTCATGTAATTTGGAATCTGTATCCGACTACAATTTGTATGTAATCTACCCAGCAATGTTGATTAGCATGGAAAAGATCGCCAATGTTTTTGCATCACGTCTGGTTAGGATATGATGTAAGCATGATGCATGTCAAGGCAGACTGGCGTGTGCTTCCTCGTAAACCTGATGCATGATATTCCTCTCTACTCTTCTAGCATCACCATCACGTCTTCATGCTTCCCTGTTCCTTCCATCTGTTTCCGTGATCCGGTGAACGACTGGTTCGAGAGTCTGGCTCAATGTTTACACTGGAACGTTCGCAAGAAACAGAGTCATCTGAGCTCTGAGGAGGAAGAGTTCTGAACACATTCCCAACACTATTACTCAACACACGTCTTTTAACAGACTTTTAACAGTCTATCTTCATTAAAACAAACCACTCCCATTTCAGCTTATTATTACAAAATTATATTTTGCTTAAAAAAAAAAACAACAACTATTTTTAGGACCATGAAGACTTTTTGCATTGTGACAGTTTTGCCCCAAAACTTTGTGAGTGTGTAATTCTGATGATTCTCTGTACTGTAACAGCCACTATTATTGAATTACAGTAGAAAATGACTGCAAAACAATGATTGTTTTATTTAAATATGCATAATAGGAAGACAGTACAACTACTACAGCCATGATGTATAAATACTTGAGAGGTTAAATTTTTTATTATTATTTTTTTGATAATGCAATTATTTTGCATTATGGTAATGAGAATTTTGGGGGAAAAAGTGAAAAATTATGAAGGCATCATTTATTTCGTTTTCTTCTTCTTTAAATTTTGGGGGAAATGTGACCCCAATATGCGTGGCCACATATTATTGGCACATTTACTTTTTACTCGTCATCTGTTCATTCCATTATAACTTTGGGGAAAGTATCATGTATTGTCAGTTTTTGGCTGACAAGGTCCTTTAAAGCAATAACTGAATTTCAATAGATTATATTGTGCCTTATAGAGCATTGCATCAAAGTCTGTAATTTGGGGGAAATGTATTTATGGCATATTTAGAATGTATCATACATCTTGGTTATTGATATATTACATATCTGAGCTTGAATATTCATTGGCTATTTTTCTTTTTTCCACTGGATTTTTGTCCCATTGTATTCTTACAGACCAACAAGCAACTGGATTAACTATGAATTCAACAATGGGTTTCTTAAAAACTACAACAGGGAAAGTGAACACTACAGAAAGAAAAGTCCATTATGTGTTTTTTTTTTAAGTTAAGTCAGTTTTTTCCAGTTCTGTTATGAAGGTATTTAAAGATGGACAGAAGCAAATCAATAACCATAATACTTATGAAGGGACCTGAGAATCATTCAGGGTGATGTTTGCAATTTTTCTTCAATAGGCTATTCAATTGAAATGTAAGCTTTTTATGAGATATAAAACATTTTGTAACAGCTTCACAATTAATCACTGAGCGTTTACTCTGTTTACATCATATCTGACCTCTGCTTCAGTGTTATACCACACCCTGTCAGAAGCCAGGTTTTATTTACTGTCAGAACTTTTTATTATTAAAAAGAACATTTTCATAGCAAAAAAAAAAAAAAAAAAAATCTGTTTATTCTGCTCGTCTCTTTATGTTTTCAAAGGTTGGTTTTGTAGCTGGTAAATATGTATTTGCAATAACAAATTTGTAAAGTGACTAATATATTTTTAATGAACTTGAGACATAACTACATCTTTTACAAATTTAGAGAAATAAGAATGCATTTCTTTTTTTTTTTTTTTTTTGCTCTTTTATTGTGACACCATTAAACTCATTCTATTTTATGAATCATTATTTTTCATAATTTACATTCATAGATAAGACAATAAAACTCAACTTTATCACTGGCTTTCTCTTAGTGGTCAATTAAAGAAAATTGTGTCATGCATTAGCCTATCTTTGTTTGCCTACTTCTGCCCTGTCCCAAATAGCACACTTCACACGCACTTACAGTCTTGTGGACTTAATGATCGGAAATATCCCACTTCTGAAGTCGTGATTACGAGCTCATCGCATTCAAATTTTGACTTCAGAGGTCATTCTGGTCTAACTATTTTTTTAACTAGGAAACTAGTATTTACGATAATTCCGGTAGAATGTGAAGGCAGCATTAATGTACTTAATGACTGTTGGATGGTGTCCCATTTGTCATTTTAGGTTTCAAAAGTGTGCTCGCAAGCGCCCTCGATGTGCACTTTTGCAGAGATCCGCCTTCCCGACAGTCAAAGCGTCATACATTATGAAAGTGTAGAAGATCGTGAGGGCTTAGGGTGCCATTTGGGACAGGGCCACTAACTTTCTTTTCTTTTTTTTTTTAAGGCCACTAACTTCCCTCTGTCTCGTTTACCCAAGTATAGAGGCTTGTTTGAGATGAGCAAAATCTGCGCAGAACCAATCACCGGTGATCAGCGCGAGATGCATGCCGGTTAGAAATGTGTCCGAGTGCGGACCGCCGGCTCTGATGTCATGTCAAAAATCTCTCGCGAGCGCAAGGCGCACGTGTCGGATTCTGCAGTCGAGCGCAGTTGCTCTCCATCGACTGCGCTGATCAAAAGCACGATGGGAAACGACTTGCTGACGACACAGCTTAATGCTCATTGGTTTAAACAACTGTGATCAAGGCCGCCTTAATGCACGGGCTTACCTGGGCTGAAGCCCAGGGGCCTCCCAAGATCAGGGGCCTCCCATGTTCAGGTTCATGATGAGCTGAAAAGGTCATAGCCTATTGTTTTAACTTGTCAGATTTTGTCGCTGTATGTCGCTAGTCGCTTGTGGGCGTTGGTAGTGCTGTCGCTCTAATGTTATTGTTAAGGTGCGTTCACACCAAACGCGAATAGAGCGTCTGGCGCGAGTGATTTCAGTGTTGTAAAGACGCGTTTACGCACGTCTAGAGGTCCCGCGGCGCGAATGAGGCGAGACTGCTCGTCTGGCCACATCTATACAAAACACCACCACAAGTGATATTATACAACTATATCATTTTAATTTGACTAGGAATTAGGCTCAAAAGAAACAGTATGCTGTTGGGAGAGTGTTTTTATATTACACACAGCAGTGTTCAGGGATTAAATCATTTACTAGATTAACGATCGATCAATCTACAAATTAAACTCACTCATACTGTCATCAATTACTAAAACGTCATCCGAATTTGACAAATAGGCTAATACATTTTCTTGTCCCTAATAGTCAACATAATGCACTGTAAAATGAACTGCAGCAGTGCTAAACTTGCATCATAAAACTACAACACTCGAACTATAAATGTATGAATTAAACTCACTGAGACTGTCGACAGTTTCTTTTCCATGCATCATTTTATTATATCCATGTTTGTGGTTAGTTACAGTCAAATCATATAAAACAGTGAAATCGCCCTTGAACTCTTCGGTCTTGCCGATTCACATGCAATTTCACTCGAGACGGTGACGGGAGCTGAGCTCCACTGAAAGGCTTCTTTCCTATTGGTCGTCGCTCGCGAAAATCGCTTCTCATTTGCATAAAGTTGAAATTTAGTTGCTGTGTGTGGTTGTTAAATAAAGTGTCTTGTGTTTATGTGCTCAGTGATATGTTAATAACAATATTAAAATGAAAAACAATATTTTAAAAAATCACTGTTGTAGGTCTCGAAAGAAACTAATGCATTTTGTGATGTAGATTACCTATAGATAGGCTATTACACTTTTTTTAAATGAGACTCTTTAAATTGAGGGGATGGGGGGCCTACAAAACCTCTCAGCCCCGGGGCCTAACATTAGGTTAAGGCGGCTCTGACTGTGATGTATTGTTCTCTTTTAAAATGTTTGATTTTAAAACTCTAATATCAGGTTTTATGTGTATATGTTATGTGTGAATATTCCCAAACTATCTAACAGTGCGATCTCTTTGGGTTATGCAATTTAATTTTTATAAAAAAAGAAAATAAATAAAAACACATATGTCTGTATTAAAGAAAAAAAAATATTGATAAACATGTATTTGGGAATGGAATTAAATAACAAGTACTTTGGGTGTCTTGTTCATTTTATTTATTTTCATATAAAAGCAACAGAACTTGAATTACATCCAGTTTATTAGCAACACTGTGCACGAGCGTGAGTCCCGCGATATCCATCTTTGATCTCACAGGTGTCAGATCCACTACGAGAAGAGAGAACTGTCCGGCTTGCCTGCGCTTTTTTCACTCCTCCTCTCACTGCAGCCGCCTAGTCTCGACTACATTTCAGGCGAGGCAAGGCGCATCTCAAACAAGCCTTAGGTCTCTGCAGGACAGTAATAGGAGTTACCAGATCAGTGGGCAAGGCCATAAACAGGGGCGTTTTCCACCGTGTTACCTGATTTGCCCACGTCACAGAGAGGGTAGGGTTTAGGGGTGGGGTCGGGTGAAGGGCATCATTTTCATTGCATGATTTATAAACACCTACTAGTTTGAAAACACCCACAAATGTAGAAACGCCCACTTTTGTTCCGCTACGTCATTGGTTGCGTTGCACGAGCGCCCACTACTGGCGGAACCCTTGAAATGTGTTTAAATGAAACTATAACTTGATTTACAATAAACTATTAGTCCGCTTGAGGTAGCTACAAGTATTATGCGGTTAAATGTCAAAATAGCCCTAATATCATACACTAGTTGTGTGGGGTGGAGGTCAGTTAAGCACGATCTGCTGTGATGTCACAATCATGGTGCATTGTGGTCTATGGATCTGTCCACAGCCAAATGTACATGTTGGCTGCATCTGAAATCACACTTCCCCACTATATAGTAGGCGAAAAACAATAGGCCTATGTGATAAAAGAAGTATGTCTGAATTCACAGTGCTCATAAAACAGTAGGTGAAAAGCACCCGGATGATCTACTACTTCCGGTGAGATTCTGAGGTGTGTATATGATGGACACTTTACTATCCCATGAGGCCACAGGAGAGGATTTATGAATGACAGTGAAGCGACGCTGGTAGATCACATGATAATGACAACATGGCAAATGTAAAACGTCCGGGACTCTGTTTAACTCCTCTTTTAGGTATAGACTCTTGAACTTCCCTAAGCACTTCCCCTCGGGGGAATTCCCACCGCCATTATTGTGTTTCATTTTATGCTTCTCAAAAAGCCCACATACAGGCCTACAGTATAGAATGAAACAAATTCATAAGGGGAAAAAAACAATAAATAATAAATCATTTCCAGTTGGATTTCAAGTGATCAAGGGCTTTAGTGCGTTACATTTAAACACATTTCAAGGGTTCCGCCAGTAGTGGGCGCTCGTGCAACGTAACCAATGACGAACATCCGCGTGAACGAAAGGACATAAAGTAATTACTTATTCAAAACAAGTATTCACTCTGACTCAAGAGAGTATGCGATTTCGGACGAGGGGTCGAAGGTCAGGTCAGTCCAAATAAAGTTCCCTCGCCCACTTGACGAAGTTGAACGCACTTCAAAATGGCGGCGATTGGGAAGTGCTTAGGGAAGTTCGCGAGTGCATGAAAGTGAAGTAACTAACATGAGTGTTTATTGTGCCATTTGGACAGGGCCTATAAGCTCTTCCTTCTTCCTTCTTCCTTGTTCCTGCACTCTTTCATGAAATGGGCATTGTTTCACAGAAGAAAGGGTCATGGCTGTACAAAGATTACACCGCTTTATTATGTAATCATGGGTGTTTTATTATGTAATCATGAGGTAGGTTTTTTTTTACACTATAAGTTTCCTTATGTCACTTTAACTTTCCTCTATTATCTCTTGAAGCAACAATAGATTGACAGGGAGTTTTATCTGGTCTAGACAAGCAAAGAAAAGAGATGCCAGCAGGAAGTCTTAATAAAAACATAACTAATGAATGATCTATTTAAGTGATTTCTCTGGTGCACACATTTTTGGTTCATTCAAATAAAAATTCACTATAAATTCACTAAACGTATAATGTAAAATATCAGATTTCCCCTACAAAGTAATATAAACTAAATAAATGCCATGGTATTTAAAAAAAAAAAGTGAAAAATACAAAAGATAAAAACAGATTCCGTCAAATTACTGTAAAATACAGTTTTGTACAACTAGGCTCCATGCAATAAACTATAAAAATGTGGAGCATATTTTACAGCCAAATTAACTGTTGATCAAATAAATTGTGTCAAAATAAATTTAAAACAACTACATTTCAGATTATTCTCAATAAATGTAGGGCTTTTATTAAAGTTGCTCTGTATACAGTAATTTACCTTTAGAATAGCCTATTTCTTTCATGTACAATGACTAAAATAACTTTATAGCTATAAAAGTGTTTATGCCAAAATATTGGGTTCTATATGTGGCAAGACTCGAGTGGAGGGTAAAGTGACTCACTATTAAATTATTCCGACTATGCCGCCCTGGTGGAGAGCCAGGGAAATAACTCCGGATAAGGACACACAGGTAAGTTTTACCATTTGAAGACAGAGATGATGTGAGACGTGAGGAACAATACAAAAATAGACTTTATTATAAAATCAACAGCGTCAATAAAATTTCCCAACATGACAAAAATAAATCTCCAGGGCCAGGCGTAGTGGGAACAAGGCAGGCCGGCTGCAACTCAGGAGGTCGTCCAAACCCACCTCAAATCACAACAGATCAAACACCACGCGCCCACACTATAGAGAAGTGTTGTCAGCACACACACACAACACACACACACACACACAACACACGGTGAAGCGCACACACACACAACACAACACACGGTGAAGCACACACTACTGAATGAAGCAGCTGGCCTCCCTTGCTCCACACCTAGTCCTCATTGGCTCCTGGAGAAAGAGGGAAGAAGCACACATTAACAAATGTTGCCAAAAGCAAAACAAACAAAACTAATACAATGTTGGCGAGAAGCAAAACAAACAAAACAAAGAAAAATGTTCCCGGGAAGCAAAACAAACTCACAACAGGTGATGCGGCTTTGTCTACCGGCCGGCGTTCCCACTCCTGCTAACGTGTCGTTACTGCTGAACATATCATCATAAATACCTCAAATGCAAGGGATCAAAATTTAGTGCAAATAGACATACCTGAAAGTGAACTCCGCCACAAACTTGCCACAATGCCAGCACCGCCAGACCCGCTCTAACTAAACTAGAAATAGAGCATATAACTAGAGCTATTCACATCAATACACAGTCAGAGAGAGAGACAACAAACCTCAGATGAACCGAGAATGCCAGGAAGAGAAGAACCCACAAACCCGTCAAAATAAAGCTCCTTAAAGGGGTCATATAATGCCATTTTTGTACAAGTTAATATGATTCTTTAGGGTCTAAATGAAAAGTTTGTAATAAACTTTAATTAAAAATTATCATTAGTATTGTAAGAAAACACTCATTTTACCTGGTCAAAAACAGCTCTGTTTTCAGCACTCCGTTTAAGTGCATGTGTCTTTAAATGATAATGAGCTTTGCTCTCCCCGCCCCTCTGTTCTGTGGGCGTTTTGACACAACACACGTGGAGTGCTGCCTTGACAACAGTTGAGGGTATATTTTGGAGAAAGAATGGCAGCGGGAGTCTCTGAGGACACATCTGTGCAACCGGAGTCGGACCCGGAACAAGATGACGGTCCCGAAGAAGTTCGACAATTAAAGTAAGCTTAGTGTAGTGTTACCACGTTAACTTTTACACCTGCGTCCACAGTTTGTAATAACACAATAACCATAACGCGTTGTTCATTATAAACGTGGGATTATGAATTATATTGAGAACGTCGTACATAGAAAACATGCCGTAATGTACCCTGAGTGTAAACAGCCGCATTCATCGTGAAGCGTGCAAGCGATTCGCAAAGATTAATATAAAAATTAATATAACATTTACATTTACATTTATTCATTTAGCTGACGCTTATATCCGAAGCGACTTACAATTGCTATATATGTCAGAGGTCGCACGCCTCTGGAGCAACTAGGGGTTAAGTGTCTTGCTCAGGGACACATTGGTGTCTCACAGTGGATTCGAACCCGGGTCTCTCACACCAAAGGCATGTGTCTTATCCATTGCGCCACCACCACCCATAACGTTACACTCCCTTGTTCTTCTGGAGGTGCAGCAGGAACACGAATAGTTGGTACTGATCCTTTTTTCAGGAGCAGCTTCTTAGCAAAACCAGCTTTATACTGACCCTCGTGTGTAAAGCAGTCTGGTGTGAGAAATGATTCGCGCAAACATGAAAGCATTGACGTTGATCGTGGGGAATATTCCCTTCGAAAACAAACTCAGCTACTGCGTCTTCAGCGGTTCGGATTTAGGAACATCAAAATGACTGTGTTCCTTATTACACCCAAGAACAGAACACCACACTCGCTTAGACGCCATTCTGCTCATAGACATAGCTCCAGCGTATCAACAATGGCTGACTATGATTGACAGCTCGCTCATGACGGGTCTGTGTTGAAACGCTGCTGTCAATCAACAATCGTGGGAGGGGCGTCTGACCGTGTGACGTCACAAGATAGAACGACTTGATTTGAGACGGGGAAAACATAAGGAGATTAAAAAAAAAACACTGGATGGATTTTTATCATTTTATGATGGTTGTGTACAGGCACTGCCAACTATGGAAGCTTGTTTCCGCCACAGAATAAAACATTTTAAAAGATAATTGCGACTTTTTATCTCACAATTGCAAGTTTATATCTCGCAATTCTGACATCTTTTCTCAGAATTGTGAGATATAAAGTCCAATTCTAAGGGGAAAAAAGACAGACTTTTTTTTTTTTTTTACCTCAGAATCGTTTATATCTCACAATTCTGACTTTATAACACGCAATTGCGACTTTATATCATGCAATTCTGACTTTATCTCCCAATTGCGTGTTATAAAGTCAGAATTGTGAGATATAAACGATTCTGAGGTAAAAAAAAAAAAAAGTCTGTCTTTTTTCCCCTTAGAATTGGACTTTATATCTCACAATTCTGAGAAAAGATGTCAGAATTGCGAGATATAAACTCGCAATTATGTGTTATAAAGTCAGAATTGCGTGATATAAAGTCAGAATTGCGTGATATAAAGTCAGAATTGCGTGATATAAAGTCGCAATTGCGAGAAAAAAAGTCAGAATTCTGACCTTATAAGACGCAATTGCGACATTATTTCACGCAATTCTGACTTTATATCTCGCAATTCTGACTTTATAACACGCAATTGCGACTTTATTTCACGCAATTCTGACTTTATATCTCGCAATTCTGACTTTATATCTCGCAATTCTGACTTTCTATCTCGCAATTCTGAGAAATAAAGTCAGAATTGCGAGATGTAAACACGCAATTGTGAGATAAAAAGTCGCAATTATCTTTTAAAATGTTTTATTCTGTGGCGGAAACAAGCTTCCATAGCCAACACACATTTCCGTACAATCAACTTGTAAAAGTGCATGTACCATTATATGACCCCTTTAAATATTACGGCCGCTTCTACATCATTGGTCTGTCAAAGCCACACTTAACCATAGCAACATCACTTATCCTGCCACATATATAAAAAATAAATAAAAACTAGGACATATGCCCACTTAAATGATCTAACAAATGATATATCCTTGGGTAAATGTGATTTACATAGAAGCTTCACATTACTCAAAATAGGGAAACATGAAACATGCACATATTGCAGTCCAGAAACGACTGTACAGCGTGCGCTCTTATATTGCACAGCATTTGAAAGAGAATGATATGAGCCTGCAAGTTGCAACCATTCAGAGAGAGTGCCGTGTGAAACCAGCCTTACAAAGATCTCCTCAGCACAGGGCTGTAACCATCATAGACATCACTACAAATGACCAAATTGACCCCACCAATATTTGATATTGGCCCTGTCCCAAATGGCACCGTAAGCACTCAGTCTTCCTACGAGTCTGCACTTTCGTGACGTAACGCCGCTTTGACTGTCGTCAAAAGTGCGCATCAAGGGCACATGTCGAAAGGGGACGCTCGCGGGCATCCTTCTGAAAACCTAAAATGACAAATGGGACACCCTACGGTCTCATGGACTTCACGGACACGCGCACGCAGCAGCCATTGTAAGTCCACAAGACCGAAATTACATATATAGTGTGCATTTGGGACAGGGCCTGCGACGCTTTAGTTTTAAAGTCCCCATGAAATAATTTTTTTGGGGCTTTATGTTAGCCTTACTGTTATCTATAAGCTAGTGTGCTCCGAAACAATGACACAGTTTGCCTTTAGAAGATATAAGCATTCAAAACTTACAGTTCTGCACAGAATGCTGTATTTTAAAGCGATATGGAGGAGATTATGAGGAAACTGCTGGTCAACGGCTCTGGCCGAGCTGTGATATAAAACTAAACGCTATGGCTATTTCTAAGAAAAGGGGAGGAGCTGTTCGACATGCCCCGCCCTGTCTTCCTGTTTCAGTGTAAATTAACGTCAACACACTGAATGATGCTGCGCGTTTAAAGGCACTTCAGTGGGCCTTAAAGATCAGTTCACACTACTATAAAGATAAATATATTACTGTATTCATTTCCACACCAGCGGACAATATCGTTCTGTTTATTATAAGCGCTCGCTTACATAAATTCCCTTAATTCCCCTTTAGAACTTATTTAATTCCTTTATGGAAAATGTACATTTAAATACAGAAATGCATTGTCATTCTACATATTGCATAGTCATTTTGCATATTACATTTCTAATTGAATATTGCTACCCATATGCTTCCATAATAGAAGACAGGTTACAAGAGAAGAAGAAGCAGCACCTCCATGTCGGCAGGGGGCGGTAATTCACCTCTAGGTGGTTTGATGATCGCCAATAGACGCTAGAAGAAGAGTTTTGCTCATGTAGTCCTAAAACAAACATGGCGGCGCCAACGCCGGAGGATTCGTCCAGCACACACGTGGAGAAAAAGAGCAAGCAAAAGGTAAACATGATCAATCTCTGCTCTGGCGACAACAGCACTCGCTTTTCACTAAGATGTGAGAAGTCTATAGACATAGTATAAATGTATTTTTTATATCGGATAGTCAGAGGAAAGCCTGGAAAGGTAAGATGTTGTCATCATCGCAAAAATACATCGCTTCTTTATTTTCACGGCTTTATAATATTATACTCAACATTTCTTCTTAAGCTTTTTGATAGAATATAAGAGTCAAATCTATCGTTTGAAAAGTGTACAGTGTGGTTGATGGTATCATGTGTGGTAATATCAAGGTACTCTGATATACTATAGTACTGAATAAATAGCATATTAACTATTATTTTCTTAGTATTTCAATACACCTCTTCTGTAATGAGCCTGTTTTGAATTAATATTCATTCAGAAAATTCTCAATTCTTATTGAGCAAAGAAGTTCCTAAACATAAATATATAATCTATACTGTATTATTTACATATTATTTCTATACATCTCTTCTGTAATGAGCATGTTTTGAATTAATATTCATTAGAAAAAATCCTTATTGAATTCTTGAAGTTCTTGAAAACATAATCTTAAGAAGTTTGAAATAATCTCATTATTTCCCAGAAGAAAAAAAAATCTTAATAAAAACATTTTCACTGCTTATTAATATTTGGAAACCTTTAATCCACTGAAACAAAAGCCACCAAAACATTTGCAGACACTCATTACTTTCTGTATTTCTAAGAACTTCTAGATTTTTTTGGTTCCACTTTATTTTAAGGTGTCCGGTTACAGTGTGTAATAATAATTAACTTACTATAGGGTTCGGTTTAGTTGCATGTAATTATTATCCATAATTTATAGATATTACATGTAATGTGTAACAAGGAAACTGAAAAATAAAAGGTTGCCGAATGTTATTATCATTTACAGTCTTATTTATTAACCCTCCAAGGTGAATATTGTTTACCATTCAGGGACAATTGTTGTCATGGTCATCTGCATTTACTTCCCATGGAAGACATTTGTTCCTGATTGAAAATGTAAAATAAAGAAAACATTTCTGAATGTGTTTGTCTTTTCCTCGCTCAGCTTTCAAAACGCTATTGGGAGGAAACAAAAAACACAGACCAGAAGAAACCCGAGGAAGAACCGAGTAAAGATGTGCAGAACCAGAGTGAAGCAACAGTAAAAGAAAGGTCATTAAAAAGGAAGAAAGGTGAAAGTGACAAACCAGTGGTAAGAGTTTGTTTTTCCATTCAGTGACTTTAGTTTACTAGTATGTTATGTATGAATGTGCTAGTATGCTAATCAGATCAATGCTGCTTCTCACGGCTGGACATGAGCGGTTTTGTTCAGCAGACGCTGTGACTAGTGGTTTTCCAAAGTTACAAGCCACTCAGCAACTGGCCACAATTTTGACATCGATATCATGTCAAAACATTTGAGAACAACTGCATTAAGCATGAAATTTGCTTCTTTTGCACCATTATCGTAGTTCCCAAATAATCACGATTAAGTGTTTTAAAGCAACACTCCACCGTTTTTTCATATTAAACTATGTTATTCCCTTAACTAAGACGAGTTGATTCATACCTCTCTCGTCTCAGTGCGCGCACTCAATCGCTCTGGCGCGCGGCGCCACTTTGATAGCACTTAGCTTAGCCCAGTTCATTCATTAGGAACCAAACAGAGATGAAGTTAGAAGCGACCAAACACCTCCACGTTTTCCCTATTTAAATACAGTTACACGAGTAGTTATGAATAGCACTTGGGAGCACTTCGACTCGGCGCAGTAAAAAGTCACTCCTGTAAAATCCTCTCCCTCTCACTTCTGTCATTAGAACCAACGTGACTTTTTACTGCGCCGAGTCGAAGTGCTCCCAAGTGCTATTCATAACTACTCGTGTAACTGTATTTAAATAGGGAAAACGTGGAGGTGTTTGGTCGCTTCTAACTTCATCTCTGTTTGGTTCCTAATGAATGAACTGGGCTAAGCTAAGTGCTATCAAAGTGTCGCCGCGCGCCAGAGCGACTGAGTGCACGCACTGAGACGAGAGAGGTATGTATCAACTCGTCTTAGTTAAGGGAATAACATAGTTTAATATGAGAAAACGGTGGAGTGTTGCTTTAACAATCGCCAACACACAACTTAATCACACCCTTAATTGTTTTAACTCCACCTTTGGTTTCCTGCACCTAGAAGTCTTTGCTTCAATTATGTCCTAATTTGAACAGTCAAGAAGTTAATATTTCAGCAGAACCTTCTCATCGGATCATATTGTGTATTTAGAAAGAGAAAGAGAAAGAGGACCCTTTTCCCGGTCAGGCTCCGATACCAACAGAACGGCTCCAGAAGTTTCGGAGAGGAGAGAAACACAAAGCGGTGAGTCCCGATTTATACTTATACTGGTGACATTGTTCAAATGCGTTCCTGTATATTTTAACACTTGCTTTGAGTCTATTCGGCATATAGAAATGGATGCAAGTTGCTGTTAGGGGTGGGAAATATGATCAAAATCTTATATCACTTTATGAGAATTAAGTTTTTTTGTTGTTGCTGTAAATAATATTTTTACAATACCAAAATGAAAGATCCCAGTGAACTTTCATACATTTCAATACCAATTTCAATACCAAAGAAATAAGATATTTACCTCAAAATATACCGATAACCATCTGAACACCCTAATGTACATTACTGATGACAAAGATGTAAAAGTCAGTAAAATCACGTGAGATCACGCATGGACTTCTGGGAATGTCCTTTTACTGATTTTCACAGTAAATTATACAAAAATACAGAATGACACGACCAGCCGATGTTCTTGGCAGATTTTGTGAGATTCACACCAATAACTCTTGACACATTATCTGAATCTTTACATAAGGACTAGGGATGCACGATATATCTTATCGGCCACCACATCGGTATCTTTATATCGGTATAAATGTTCATTTTCGATGTTATCGGCCTGATAAGAAAATGTGGCTGATATATTAAAGCTGATAAATAATGGATTATTTCCTTCAGCTGAAACACTTAAGATGCTCAATGTTCAACATGATGGTTTTGAATTGCTTGAAATATGATTGAAATCACTTAAAAAAAGGAAAATACAGTTCAGTGCAACATGTGCAGCGCACGTCTGTCATATCGGCTACATAAAATCATAATCAGAACATTATAATTGTGTGCTTGGGACTTGGTTTTTAATGATGAGACTTGTTTTTGTAATCCATAATTTGGATTTAATTGTATCGTCCAATATATCGGTTATCAGCTTTTAAATATAAAGAGTTATCGGTATCGGCCAAAAGTTTCATATCGGTGCATCCCTAATAGGGAATGTATTTTGTGTGTTCACACTCTTTCTCTCTGTGATGTGTCAGCCCGCAGGAGCCGGGAGAAAGCTGAAAGAGGCCATTGTGTTCTCGGAGTCCGTGTCTGAACTCGCTCAGAAACAGGCCGCACGATACGACCTCCTACTTCCAGAGGATGCTGGGTAATGTAGTTCACATATTGTGCCAGATGAAAAGAAGAATGACACTATGACAAACACTCACATGATCTCATTCCTAGATGACAACGGTTCAGCCATGTCTATTAAAAATACTGTCCTTTCAACCACACACACAGCATCGTTATTTCCATTACAAATATTCAAATTATCACGGACGTACTGGGATAAAAGTTTATAGTTTGGCAATCAAAATGGAGCAAATCACCTTTTGAAAGTAACTTAGCGCTTCAGATTACGATTGTGTCGATTACATCATTACACCAGTAGGTGGCGACAAGTGACTAAAAATGTATTTGTCATCGAATCATTCAAGAAATTCGTTCAGAAATGTGGATTCATCCAGTAATGAAACAAGTGAAGTATTTATGAGTGAGTCATTGAATCATTCATTCAAACTGATTTTTAAAAAACGTTATACTTGTAGTATATTACATGTTATTTTGTTTGGTTGTCTGTTCAGAATCGTGATCTGTGTTTGAAACAAAGAAATTGTAAATCTCAATTTATCCAGAATCGTGCAGCTCTACTTTAATTTATATATTGAGGGTCAAACTAATTATATAAACTTTATAAAGTCCCCCTGTGGTGAAAATCCAGCTTTTAATGTTGTTTATGTGTCTATGTGGTGTTTTAATATGCTTTAAGACAAACCATGTGTAAAGTCATGTGGAGTGGAGGCGGGGCTAATTTGCATATTCATAGAACCATGTATACTAAATGAGGCAAGGGTGTCGAGTTACATTCAAGATATTTTAAGGGATGAAATTATTGACTACAGGGAGACTTTAAGATTATTGGCCAGTAGGTGGCGATATGCACTATGTAAATCGCCATTAAACAACAATACTGTATTATGGCATGTTGGAACCAATAACCATGAGTAAGAAAGATTTGGGTTAATCAACCGAGAGTTTGGGATTTATGTGACGGCAAGTTGACCCTGCTTTCTGTTATTTCCCCCAGAAGCCTCAAACACTGAAGTTACAAATGGCAGTGACTGCTCTTGGATAGAAAAGATTAGCTTGGACATTTGGTTTAACTACTGTTTGTGTGTTTGTATTCTTCATATATTCATAAATGTACACACACATAGAGCTCATGTCTGTCTGCTTGTCTTCAGCTTCCTGGAAGGAGACGAGGGTGAAGACACAAGTACAATCTCTCAAGATGACATCGCAGATGCTGTTGACATCACTTCTGGAACAAAGGTGAACTATTTTAACTCTAGAAACTGCAGCGAGACCAATAATAAACAGTAGAGTTTGTTGACGCCCCCCTTCACACACAAAGTCTTTACTGGTAAAATACCGTTTAGAGATTGAATGTGAACCGGACGTTTTCAAAAATACCAGTTCTGTTGATTTTCCAGTATGAAAAGTTGTAACATTACCAGTGTGATGCTGTGTGTTAAAGAATAAGATTACCAGTATCATTATCAGTAGGTCAGGACGTGCTGATGTCAGAAGTCTACTCTGGGCCAATCACAAAGCTCAGAAGGAGATGATGCGATTACTCCTCATTTCATCTAACTATCACTTTTATACCTTTTATAATTCAACTTCTAGAATCGATATTAATTCAAATTAAATTGCTTTATTTTTGTCCTTGCTTATAGACAAGGACGAGGTTGACAGAAGTTAGACACTTTCGTTCCAACAGAGGATGAAATGTGTCGTTATCAATGAGTGTTTAGTGACATAATATCCCTGAAGTGGACGCGTGGAAGAGACGTGAGACTGAATGCACTGAAAAGCCCCTGCGCTACTCGCGTCTATATATAAAAAATACAGTAGAGCTGCGCGATTCATCTTTAAAAGACTGTGATCTCGATTCAAACATGCACGTGATCTTCTGATTCGTCGGTCTATTAAACCTTTTATAAAATAATATCGCAACATTCAAAGCTGTGTTGGCGCTGACCCGGAGAGAGTCGTCATGAAACGGCTTCACAAACAGTCTTTTCAACCTCATGGGTTCATTATTTCTGTGATGCAATAGTTCAAATGATCATAGAAGTACTTGGAAAAAAGTTTAAAGTTCAAATATAAACACTGATGTCTACAGTAGTGATCAAAATAGAGTAAATCAGCTTTTGATAGAAACTTGGCGCTTAAAATAATGCATTTATCGATTACATTGTTCCGCCAGTAGGTGGCGACAAGTGACTGTTACAATTTTTGTTATTGAATCATTTATTCAGGAGTATGTAGTGCTGTATGATGCTTCTGAATAAAACTCAGAAAGATGTGATGATTTGCTTTTGTAAATATGACTCATCTTATACATCATGTACAGTCTGTATATAAGTGTATGATTTAGCTTTTCCCGATGGTCTAGTGTTAAAAAAAAATCGCAATGCATTGCAATATTGAATCGCAGTACTTGTAGAATCGCAATTCTTAAAAATCAAAATGCATATCGGCACCCCAGTATCGTGATAGTATCAAATCGGGAGATGGGTGTATAGTCCCAGCCCTAGTTTTGAATAGTTTTTCTATTATACGTAAATTTGCGCTTGATGGACGTTGGCCGAGATTCATCATCACTGCGGCTCTGCTGTTGGATATTATTGTGTGACGTCTCGTGTTTTTAAGAGCAAAACCCTTTACGCCTGTCAGTCAAAAGCAAAAAAAAGGTCAAATTGGACAGAAAGCGTCTGAAATAAAGACAACAGTGAAGCATTTAAAGGGCATTACCGAGGTTTAGCGGTATGTTGGTGCTGATGTGTAAATGGTCTCTTAGGCTGCATTTACACTGCAGGTCTTGATGCCCAAATCCGATTTGCTGACTATATCCGATTTTTTTTGACGACCCGCTTACATCATCTTTTAAAAGTGACCCGTATCCGATTTTTGCATTTACACTATACACTGCCGAAACTACCAAATGTAGACGTTCTGACCCGGAAAAGGAAGTAAAACAGCACGAAATGCAATGGATGCAAATGGAAATAAAATTTTCCAGTGTTTTTTGCTTCCACAATATTTTGAAAAGTCCGCAAAAAAGTCAGCAAAACATTGGTCTCGTACGGCGGAGAAAAAAAGAGGAGAGCCCTTGTTGCAGCCTGGTCGAATTTAGCGATGATCGCTGCAACATCGGTTCAAAGGGAGGTTTGGATGCGGCAAAGGACTCAAGACTGGTGGGATCGCGTTGTTGGATATAATGAGTCACGTGATCTCAGTTGGTGGTGTCCACGTCACTTTTTTCCGTATCCGTATCCGTATCCGATTCATATCCGATTTATTACCACATATGAGTGAGGCCTGAATCCGATCTGAGAAAATCGGAATCCATGCAGTTTTTTCCTGCTTACACGTTCACCGGAATTGGGTCACTTGAACCATGCAGTGTAAATGGGGCCTTAATGGTAAAAAGACTGAATGTCATTGCTTGTCTGAACGGCATAATACAGAAAAGTCAATCTGGTAATTTCACACTAAATTTAACATGTTTAATGTTTAAAAGGTGGTAATGAATTTCACAGATGGAGGATTTTGTGTTTGCTTTGAGATTAATATTAGCATTAGCATCACTGGTCAAAGTTTGCAATAAGGTGTTTTGAAAGCAGAGTCTGTTACGCTGCGTTTGTGTCCTCAGACTAAAGCCTTTCATAAGTGTGTCGAATCAGTCCCTGCGGCCTCGTCCCCGGATTCACAGATAAAAGATTTCTGCTTAGATGTTCCAGTGAGGAATCTATTGGTTTTTGTGCATATTTTTGGACCATATTTAATTCAGATTATGAAGCCACATGCAGCAGTGTTGCGAAAGAATCCAGAGAAATGAATCAAAGCAAATGGATTTACTTCTTTAGAAATCTAGAAACAAATCTTTGCTACTATTCATTTGTAAAATCTGACATTTTAGAAAGTGAACAAGCATGTATAAATAGTATGGGTGGACCGGTACACAGAAGTCACGGTTCGGTTCAGACATCACGGTTCGGTACGAGTTCGGTACGATGGAGGGAAAAGCAAAACAAAAGTGCAGAAGGCTTGAGCATGTCTCAGGCTGGACCACCAAAGGAAAATAAATTACTTAAGTAATTTATTTTTTAAATAAGTTTTATTAATAAAGTAAAGGCATAGAACAAATTTATTTGTAGTGCACTGACAATAGTTTTATATAATTAGTTTATAAATTAAATTAATAAAAAGACAAAAAGACCTTGAGATATCTTTGGTAACTGAACCTGAATGAATTGAAAATTAATTTGCTACATTTCAGATTAATATATTTGTTTTCCTTAATTTTAATTAACAGTAACTTAAACACTTTGCAGTTTTAATGATGTCCTGTATAAACAAAATGACGGAGTATGTTTTTATGTTTCCACTGTTCGATCGCGCCCGCGCCTCACACACACACACACACAAATATAAGTAAACACTTTGCGACTTTTCGATCGCCCCCTCCCCTCTCTCTCTCTCTCTCACACACACACACTCTCACACACACTCTCACACACACACACAACATATTCCAGCATTGCAATCTCTACATCGCAGCCTGCTTCAGAGCTAAGGCGGAGATACAGATTAGGTGTCCCTAAAGAACCCGCGTATCTAACAGTAGTTCTGCATTACATTCATTAATTTGCATTGTAAATGTATGCACCGAGCCGTGACGCCTGTACCGTTTCGGTTCAATACGAATACATGTACCGTTCCACCCCTAATAAATAGTGGTGTAAAATATTAAACCGATTTGTATAGGCCTACAGGTTTTTTAGCAGCTACACATTTGATATGTTGTACTAAGTGTTTCTTGTTCTCTCCCCACAGTACTTCAACCTGCATCTTTCCCAGTTTGGCCCATACAGGCTTGACTACAGCAGAAATGGACGGTATGTGCTAAAGGTTTAATACACATGTATTCTAGTTCAGAACTGATGGATCACTACATGTTAAAAGGGTCGGTAACAACTAAGAATGTTTGATATGATGAAAGGGAGAAACCTTTAGAAATACATTTTTCAAACATGCCCAGTTAAAACTTGTTTATTAATAAATGTTGGGAAAAAACACTCTTTATCCGTTTATAAAATGATAAACCCAGATGAGTTATCTAAAAGAAATCATTCACTCTTATTTGTTTGTCTAATATGTAAAAAAAAAACACGTTTCTTGTATGTCACTTCAGTTATGAATTACATGAATCATGTAAATCGTGCCATTTTCAATTAAAAAATTCAAATGCAAAATTCGATATAAAACAGTTGAGTAGTTTACATCACTGGATATTACTGCCGATCATTAAACATTTCTATCATAAAACATGAACAAATTTGTATTTTTATATGCATGAAATTGGGAAAAATGTCTTAAAGGATGAGTTTGACTGTCAACACCTCAGTATTTAAATTATTATACCTGTTTTTTTCCTTCTTAATGTACATTGTTGATATCACTGTACCTTGTCTAATAATATTCAGACAGTTTCGTTGGGAGATTGTTTGATTAAACTCGTAATCATAAAGTGTGAACAGAAGTAGATTTCTGTTGTCTCACTCACATTTACACGTACATTTTGGAACCTAGTAATTACATTTCTGTGTAAATCTATAAATAGGATAAACACATTAACTGACAAAGGTCTGCCATTCATTATTATTTTTTCTGACAACCCTGTTTTTTTTCCCCCTTGAATATCAGTTTTCTTGAGATTTTACCATTTAACTACCATAATTAATCTTATTAAAGTAAACATTTAATCAGATTTTTAAGAAGAAAAAAAGTGCTCTTTTTCTTTATGATCTCAGGACATTTACTTCAATATACCATGAACATTTTAATCCAGAAATTTAAATCGTGTTCATTATAGAAGAGGTAAATTGCACAAATTTAAATGCGTGTGTGTATGTATATATATATATAATATATATATATATATATATATATATATATATATATATATATATATATATATATATCTCCATAACAATTATATTTATCTGCCACAGGCATCTGCTATTGGGTGGAAGGAAAGGTCATGTGGCCTGTATCGACTGGCAGTCCAAAGACCTGATGTGTGAGATGAATGTCATGGAAACGGTGAATGACGTCAAGTAAG
Source organism: Leuciscus leuciscus (assembly GCF_965113295.1). Lineage (NCBI taxonomy): Eukaryota > Metazoa > Chordata > Actinopteri > Cypriniformes > Leuciscidae > Leuciscus > Leuciscus leuciscus. The sequence goes on along the minus strand of NC_138737.1, from coordinate 39,543,930 downwards.
TGCACATTCATTAAGACGAATCTCTTGATTTTAAGCTTTGCTTAGAAAATAATATATTTTTAGATTTTGTTTTGCATGGCTGGCTAAAACATGTTTTTTAACACAAAGCAAGCGACCTCTGCTAAACTCTTGTCTTCAGTACATGAAGAGCAGTGCCACCGTCTGACTGGCCAGGTTTCAGTCCAGCTGATTTCTGCTTGTGAGCCTCATTTCTGTAATCTCTGGGAAATCAGAGGGAGTTTTTGGGTGCGGCAGCTTGAGTTAATTGTCTCTTTCCATCTATAATTATACTTGCAAATATCAGCCTGGAGGCAGCTTGCAGTCTTCAGGACGTGGTAGTAGGCTGGGTGATAAAACTGGTAAAATTATTATATACACTACCGGTCAAAAGTTTTGGATCGGTACGATTTTCCTGCTCACCAAGGCTGCATTTATTTGATAAAAAAAAAAAATATATACATTAATATTGTGAATGATTTCTGAAGGATCATGTGACACTGAAGACTGGCGTAATGATGCTGAAAATTCAGCTTTGATCACAGGAATAAATTACACTTTACTGTATATTACATAAAAAATAACTGTTTTAAATTGTAATAATATTTCACAATATTATTATTATTATTTGTATTTTTAATCAAATAAATGCAGTCTTGATGAGCAAAAGAGACTTTTAAAAAAACATTAAAAATCTTACCGATCTAAAACTTTTGACCGGTAGTGTGTGTGTGTGTATATATATATATATTGCTGAAGATATTTCTACCAGTTTAAATATTTTTGTGTCATGGTTATACCACTTTCCGGCAATGCTGAATCTTCAAAAACAAGAATAACATTTTCCCAATTTGTAATTTTGCAGTGTTTATCAGTGCCGTGTTCATGACTATTTATTAAATAAAATCTAGCCTCGCATAGCCAGACCTTCAAACTGACGGCAGAAGGTCTGGACTCCATCACAGCTTTCATTGGCCAAGGATCGCCCAAGAGATACTCTGACTGACATGTTAAGCAGCCAGTCACGGTTTGTTTTGTTCAGCGTCATGTTTAGGGGCGTGAAAATGTAAAGTCGATGTCTCTACAATAACAGACCAGTGTGTAAAACTCTTTAAAGAGTCTATGCCATGAACTTCACATACTTTATATAAGCACTCATTGTCACAGTTGTAAACACAACAGCTCTCCTCTTCCATGAGGGGGTTTGGCATCAGAACGGCTTTGTTTCCAGGTGGACCTTTAAAGAACGTGACACACTTCTCCAGGACATCCTGTAAGAATTCAACCAGTCAGATAACAGCGTTTCCCATTTTGTGTGGCATATGCATGCATCATTTCTGCAGTAAGAGTTGAACTGGTCTCAGCCTCAGACGTCACGCCCACAGACCATCGTCTGAGACTAGGTCTACTACCCTTACTTCAGAAATTATCTTTCTTTTTCCAGTGCTTTTTAATAGGGCTGCTCCAACTAAATATTTTCTAGTTGACTAGTAGTCGTTCATTTAAGCCATTAGTCAAATAATCACACGTTTATATTAATTTAATGGGGGAAAACTAACCATAATGAAACTTAAATGTATATATATAGGCGTAATTTATAGCCTATTCAGTGCTCAAGTGCACTCATAAAGCTTTATACGGATTACATAATCTGAGCATTTGTTTTCAATCTGAATTGGTTCATTTAATAGTAGACCGTTCAAGCTTTCTATAGATATTTCTCTTGTCTGAGGCAAGTAGCCTTTACGTGTCTCTTGAGGCAGAACAGGCCGAGTTTGTAGAAATCCTGGAGGAAGTTCTTTGTATTGGTCTGGCACATTTGAAATTAAGTCAGTCCAGATTCAGTTTATGTAGGGTTTTTAGTAATGAGTGAATGTCTCTCTCGTTCTACCTCCAGGTGGCTTCATACGGAGGCCATGTTTGCTGTGGCACAGAAGAAATGGCTCTACATCTATGACTCTAAAGGTGTGGAGCTCCACTGCGTGAAGAAGTTCAACGACGTCTTGAAAATGCAGTTTCTGCCCTACCATTTCCTACTCGCCACTGCGGTGCGTCAGCAGATGCTTTTGGACAAACTTTGAACTTCTTTAACGCTTTGTTAACCTTCCAAATAGGAATGACTGTGCACTGTTCTTTTAAAAGTAATGAAGAAGTTGTTCAAGTGTCAATGCACAACGTATTCAGTTCAGGCTATTCCAGAGATTAGGAGCCGAATGTGAGAAATCTCTTCCTCTTTAAGTAGACTTTGATATCCTCGGTACGATGAAAGGTCCAGAGTTTTGATAGGAGATTGGTTAAATACAAATAAGATAGACCGTTTAGGGTTTTATAAGTGAGCAGAAATATTTATAATCCATATGGAATTTAACAGGTAGTCAATGTTGAGATTATAAAATGATATGATCATATTTCCTTGACCTGGTAAGAATTCTAGCAGCTGCTTTTTTGGACTAAATGTAGTGTTTATTGAAGATGCAGGACGACCACCTAGTAATTCATTTCAACAATCCAGTCGTTGCTGTCTCATATTGCACCCTGATTTTTAAAGAGGACCTATTATGCCCTTTTACAAAGTCTTGAATATGTTTCTGGGCTCTACTAGAACAGATTCATTCATTATTTTCCTCATATTCTCCATTGTTGCAGCTCCTCTCTTCCCAGTCTGTCAGTAACGCTCTGTTTAGTTCCTGTCTCTGTGAAGCCCCTCCTTCTGAAAAGCACACTGTGCTCTGATTGGTCGGCTGGAGCAGTGTGTTGTGATTGGTTGAACGCTTTGAGAATGTCCCGCCCCTTACCACAACCGCCAGTTTCAACACACTACTAACTCACTCAACCAGGCCCCGCCCCTTTATTCTGTGTATTAATTATTTCAGGGATGCACCGATATGAAAATTTTGTCTTGTACTGATAATTCTTTATATTTGAAAGCCGATAACCGATATATTGGCCGATAAATCTAAATCCAAATTTTTATATACAATTTGAGATTCTGATTACAAAAACAAAAAGTCTCGCCATTAAAATCCATGTCCAAAAAACACACAATTATTACATTCTCATTATAATTCTATGTAGCTGATATGACAGACGTGCGCTGCACATGTTGCACTGAACTGTATTTTCCTTTTTTGAAGTGATTCTAATCATATTTCAAGCATATTTCAGTGCAAATCTGAAGTGTCTCTCAGCTGAAGGAAATAATACATTATTTATCGGCTTTAATATCTCGGCCAAATTTTCTCATCGGTCCGATAACGATAACATTATAAATGATCATATATAGGCCGATACCAATATGGTGCATCCCAAAATTATTTAAATGAGGAATATTGTGATGTGTTCGTTCCCGGAAGAAAACTCAAGACTCCAGTGGAGGCGTTTCAGACAATCAAAGTTTTTGCGTATGAAAAAGAGATTTCTCCCATTTGTATTTCAAGCTGTATTCCTCACAGGTTTTCCATATGTCACTATAATGTTAATGTTTTGCCCTTTCAGAGTGCCACAGGGTTTCTGCAGTATCTGGATGTGTCGGTTGGTAAAGAGGTCGCAGCCATCAACACTAAACTGGGGCGTCTAGATGTGATGGCGCAGAATCCCTATAATGCAGTGGTTCACTTGGGTCACCCGAACGGCACCGTGAGTCTGTGGTCGCCCAACCAGAAAGAGCCGCTGGTGAAGATGTTGTGCCATCGGGGTGCTGTGCGTTCCTTAACCGTGGACAAAACCGGCATGTGAGTGTCACTATATACTGGGGGAATTCACTTCAGGAGTTATACTAATGTTTGTTGACGCTGAGTCTCGGTTCATTTGTTTATATATGAAGGTAATTTATGTTCGTGCTCCAGTTCACACAGACCGAGATTGCAGAAAGCACATCCTGTTTTTTTAACACACATTAAAGTACACCCTTAAAGGGATACTTCACCGATTAGCATTAAGCTTTGTATCAGTAGAAACCCGGTAGTATTCTCGAATGGCTGTGCTTCCCTCCCTCATGTCCCCCTGAGACCAGAGATTTCTGTATTGTGTGTCTGGAAAAAAACCTCTGATGATGCAAAAATCATCATTTAGCGTCATCATCAGAGGCTCTTCTGTCCAGAGGCGAGAGACTCCAGCCAGTAGGAGGAGCTCGTCCCGCATGTGTTCAACCCGCCCATAGGGGGATCTCACCATAAAATGCCGTCTTTTCGAGTCGACTAGTAGCCTAGCTGTATCATTTCTCCCGATACTGCCCTCTGTAACCGGTGGGCGTGGCTTGGGAGTGTCCTCGTAGAGCAGCGAAGCAAGTGCATTCTGGGAGTTGTTGTCTTTCATCCACATGAGCCAAAAATATATTTTCTGGCTTTTCTCAGTCTAGAAGGCTCCAACTTCTAAAATAATTTCACATTTCTACTACATAAATGACCCAATTTAAATACACATTCATCTTTCCTGCGGTGAAATAAGTTTCGAATGATGCACTACTCGTACTTATCTGTATGACAAAAAACTGAGTATGGTTTATACAGATCACTTTATACTGGGGGAATTGAATTCAAGAAATTATACACAACCGGTTGTTGCATCTTTAAAAAAAAAAGAAAAGAAAAGAAAAACACATTGTGCCATCATGGCAATACGCCAGTCCTTGTGCTTTCTGTGGGTATAGTCAAGTCACCTTTATTTATTTAGCGCTTTTTACAATATAGATTGTTTTAAAGCAGCTTTACAGAGATAATAGGAAAGTAACAGAGATTGTTTTGGCTTTACAGCAGCTCTAGAAGAAAGTCATTGTCCAGCTAAAGTCAGATTTCAATTGATTTATTTCCGTTTGTAAAAATCATTAGTTATTAACTTAGGGGTCGCTAACACGACACTTTTACTGCGCTCTGGCTGTTAATTTACACGAAACTGGTTTTGGTTTGGTGTGTTGAAGTTTTGGTGGCCTGAGAACACAAACTTTGAAGTAGGTTTCAAAGTGCTAGTTATAGAAAATAAGGTATAGAAAATTCTAGAAATGTTATGGCAATTTTTCAGAAAAAAAAAATTCCACTGTAATCATAGCTTTAAAAGACAACTAAGGTCATGAACTTTTCCTGCAGCATCTCATTGTGTGTCTGCTATTTTACAGATGTGTTCTTCACCACTGTGAAGTGACGTGACTATCAGTCATATTTGTGACATGTCATATTTGTTAATTGCAGGCACATGGTGACGTCAGGTCTGGACCGGAAGCTGAAGGTGTATGACATCCGAGCGTTTAAACCCCTTCACTCCTGTTTTCTCCCAGCTGGAGCCTCTTGCCTGTCTCTGAGCCAGAAAGGACTGCTTAGCGCTGCTACTGGAGATGTTGTACAGGTAGTGTACATGTACAGTGATGCACACACAAGATCATCATCCACGGTCCTAACCCAACCCTTAACAATAACCTATCCCTGAAGTCAGACCAGCGCATATTCAGCTGCAATTATACCAAAACAAATCACTCCTAAGTCAAGTCATCTTTATTCATGTAGCGCTTTATACAATACTTAATGTTTCAAAGCAGCTTCACAATAATAAACGGGAAAATAACATAATCAAATTCTGCTGTAAAGCAGCTGTAAAAAGACAGTAGTGTTATTCTTCAGTTCAGTGTTGATTCAGTTCAATAACTGTACATTTCAACAATAATGAAACAAGTTAATTTCAGTACTGAAGACAAGTGTTATTCACTGAGTCTGTTCAGTGTTCATTCAGATCAACAACAGTTCCGATGTCGCAAACTTCATCAATTATGCCATATTATTCTAGTGTTATTGCAGTCGAATCGATAATACTGAGTGCTAATGTCCCCCTGTAGTCGATAATTGTATCCCTTAAAACTCATCTTTGATCAACAAAGTTACATATTGAAATGTTTTTTCCTTGAAAAAAAACCCATCTTCATGCCTTAAAATAGCTTGACTGTAACTCGACACCGTTGCCTTATTTAATATACGGAGTTCTATGAATATGCAAATGAGCCCCGCCTCCGCCAAAAAAAAACTGGAATAACAAAACGTGAGAATGAGTCTGATTTTATTACAACGTGTAAGTGGCTATTGATAGTGGACAATAATGTGTGTAATGTTCTGACACTGTTGAGGCTCGCGCAGACAAATGGAAACAAATAAGCGCAGCTCACACAAAGAAACTCCATTAACATACTGCGGTAAAAATTCTACATTTTGAGTTTTTATATTTACAGTATATGATACAGTTAAGCTACATCACACGATCAAGAGCGCTGTTTTCCTGAATACCATCATGATTGAAAAAGTGACACTGATTTCATACAACAGTTCAATAAACAAGAAGTTAATATTAAGTTACTTACATTTTAGATGTATTATTGAGTGTTTTTGTAATATTTCAGCAGTGAAAATAGATCCAAACAAAGATCACAGCAGAACCACTGTGCATCTCACTCCATTACTGAATGATCCAGCGTTTTGAACGAATCGGTTGAGTGAAAGATTCAATGACTCACTCAGAAACTGCCTCGTTCTTCAATGAATCAGCTGTTTGAATCAATGACTCACTCATAAACCGCCTCGTTCTTCAATGAATCAGCTGTTTGAATCAATGACTCACTCATAAACCGCCTCGTTCTTCAATGAATCAGCCGTTTGAATCAATGACTCACTCATAAACCGCCTCGTTCTTCAGTGAATCAGCCGTTTGAATCAATGACTCACTCATAAACCGCCTCGTTCTTCAGTGAATCAGCCGTTTGAATCAATGACTCACTCATAAACCGCCTCGTTCTTCAATGAATCAGCCGTTTGAATCAATGACTCACTCATAAACCGCCTCGTTCTTCAGTGAATCAGCCGTTTGAATCAATGACTCACTCATAAACCGCCTCGTTCTTCATGAATCAGCCGTTTGAATCAATGACTCACTCAGAAACTGCCTCGTTCTTCAATGAATCAGCTGTTTGAATCAATGACTCACTCATAAACCGCCTCGTTCTTCAATGAATCAGCTGTTTGAATCAATGACTCACTCATAAACTGCCTCGTTCTTCAATGAATCAGCTGTTTGAATCAATGACTCACTCATAAACCGCCTCGTTCTTCAATGAATCAGCCGTTTGAATCAATGACTCACTCATAAACCGCCTCGTTCTTCAATGAATCAGCCGTTTGAATCAATGACTCACTCATAAACCGCCTCGTTCTTCAGTGAATCAGCTGTTTGAATCAATGACTCACTCATAAACCGCCTCGTTCTTCAATGAATCAGCCGTTTGAATCAATGACTCGCTCATAAACTGCCTCATTCTTCAATGAATCAGCCGTTTGAATCAATGACTCGCTCATTAAGACGGATTAACTGGTGGTTTAGTTTCATGTTTAAATCTAATAATTTTTTCCTCAACATTTCTTATTTGTATATTCAAAAAATATTTTAAAAAAAAATGTGTCAATTATTTCATTTGATTAGTAACAGCCATATAGCATCTCAATATACTAATTACATTTATTGATCAAATTTAAGAATTTGAAATGAAAGATGAAGCATATATTTAATAATGCCCTTTTTAAAGGTAAAAAATATCCTCGGGGTAAATATCACAAACATGCAGATTTAAATGTCAAAGCTGATCGAACACTGATGAGAATATTGCTTTAGAATAAATTATATTTACACCACGAAAAAAAAGGAAAATCCGGACAAGCAATTTTTTACTTGAGCGAGTGAATGACCAATTTATTGTTGAGTCCTGGAGACATTCCTTATTTCTGATTTACTGGAGGACAAAACGGCATGTAACAAGACAGTACTGAATTCTTTTCAATATGTTATATATAGAAAATAATATGAAAGAGAGAGAAAAAGAAACCGCTGCACATACACATAAGTTGCAGTTATGAATGTTACACAACAGTTCAATATTGTAATATTAGAATACTTTCTCAATTGTAACATTGAAACAAGCTTTCTCTATAAAGCTGCTTTGAAACAATATCTATTGTGAAATACATATACGCTATACAAATTAACTTGAATTGAATTAATATTATAATGCTGCTATTAAGCCTCGTTCAGACCGCAAACCTGTTTTGAGAAATCATTCATTTGTGGTTTGAAATCAACTCAACTCACCTTTTATTTATAAAGCACTTTCAAAACCATTAGAATGGACCAAAGTGCTGTCCATAAACAGTTAATAACTCTAAAATACATAGAAACATAAAATAACATCAAAACATGACACTCACAATCACTCACAGTTCTCAGACCTAATCAAACGCTTGATAAAATAAGTAAATCCCACTCAAATTGCATTTCTGGAAATACACTTCAGTCAAACCGGATTTTGTGTGGTTCATGTCATTTTCTTGCACCATGTAAAACGTAAACATGTCAGATGTTCCTATACAGGACACATACATGTGAGGTTGTGTTGTCAGACTACCAGAAAACAATATAATGGAGACATGTTTTGAGATCAATGCAGATATTCCGGAAAACTAAAGAGTGGCATGGACACACAAATCAGATCTGAACCGTTGCGATACACCGTGTGGACAGTCAATACCTTAAATCAGATTACAATCGGATTCACAAATCAGATCTGGACTGACAGTGTGAACGTGGTCTTAGAGTTGTCTATGCATCCACAGGTCTATAAGAACGCTTGTGGAAGCAGCACTTTATCCAAACCCTACATGGCTCACCGCCTTCGAGGGCAGGTTTGTGGGCTTGCGTACTGCCCGTTTGAGGATGTTCTGGGAATCGGACATGATCAGGGCTTCACCAGCATGATTGTACCAGGTAAGACACACATACATCAAAGTTCACTCAAAGCACATGTTCACTCCTTCATACCTGCATGTATAGTCAGCTGTTTCATGAGCTCTGTTCCCAAACCTAGTGAAGCTTACACTGCATTGTAAAGCCCTGTTCGCACTGCCAGAGAAACACAGCAACATGACATTGTTTAATGCGAATGAACAGCAGTTTTCGGGAGATAAGTCAGATAATGTAGTGTTTCACAGTGTTATTTTAGTGTTAAGATTTATACTTTTTCAGTATATTGCAGAGATCATGACTTGAACCCTGTTTACACCTGTATTAAGATGTGTTTTGGTCGATCGGATCACAAGTGGACGGCTCTAAATACAGGAGTAAACGGGTCTAAAACGCTTTGAGCTCGTCCAGTTTCCTCCACTTCCAGAGTTAGTTGAAAACATATTCGACCGGATTGCTTTTGAGTGTAAACGCTCATGTGATCGAATGTGTTCAAACAGCCACTAAAGACCGTCTTCTCTCCGTCTACTGATCTAATGCGGGAACATTATGGGAAGAGCGATAGAGCGGGATTTAAACTGTCGACTGAAGACTCAAGTTTGGTTTGAAGATGAAAAACGTACGAAGCTCATCATTCCTGATTTCTAACACACACTCGTCTGCCAGAGCAGAAACTGAAGCTGATGCTCTCTGTGTGTTTCTCCGTCGTCTCAGGTCGCGTTCATATGTAAATTACATGAGCTTATTGTCCATTAGATCGAAAAAATCTGAAGAACCCTAACATGTAACATAGACCCTCCCCTCGAAGACATCAGTGGCCAGTTGCATAAACTGTTAAGACTAGTCTTACAAGTTAGTCAACCAATTTTATTCTTTAAAACTGTTAATAACTTTTTAAAGTCAGTAACATAAAAACGTAGATTGGTCTAATTTGACACCGAACAGTAAGACTGATTACCCCTAACTAACTTCTAGTTGATCATACTAGTTCTTAAGACACAGTCTTAACATAATGGCTATGTTTATGCAACTGGCCCCAGGACAGAAGTGTTTGAAAGTGGACAGAAGAGACGGATTAAAACACCAGGTGTAAACAGGAATGTTTCCCTCGTCTACTTGTGATCCGATTGAACAAAACGCATCTTAAAGGGCTGATTATAATGCCCCTTTCACAATATGTAAAATGAGTCTCTGATGTCCCCAGAGTGTGTATGTGAAGTTTCAGCTCAAAATACCCCACAGATATTTATAGCATGTTAATTTTCCTTTTTTGAGGGTGAGCAAAAACACGTCCTTTTGTTTGTCCCTTTAAATGCAAATGAGCTGCTGCTCCCAGCACAGGGGGCGGAGCTTCAAGAGCTCGTTCTTAGCAGACCCATATAGAGCCCTTTTTTGCGAGGCGGGGTTTATGTAAATTCTAGGGTTTGTGATGTCACTAACCCGTGAGGAATGTGGTGTAGTCTCTACCAGCCGTTGGTTGTAGTCCTTAAACTATTTCTTTTAAAGCAAATATCTCCCTTTGCTTTGAACTTTGAGCGTTGTAACTTTGCAGATGTTGTTTATGCTCAAACAGCAACATTACACACTAACTAAAGTTAGAAGAGTGAAATCATAATCATTCACCCCTTTAATATCAGGTGTAAACGAGGCCTAAATGTACAGGTCACATTTCACTTCAAAAAAGGAGAATGCAAGCTCTTGAATGTCTCTCCAGGTGCAGGAGAACCGAACTTTGATGCCCTGGACACAAACCCGTACCGCAGCTTCAAGCAGAGACAGGAGTGGGAGGTCAAGGCCCTGCTGGAGAAGGTGCAGCCTGAGCTGATCGGCTTGGACCCGGGACAGCTGGGTAAAGTGGACCACGCCAGCTTTGAGCAGAGGCACAAGGAACGGGTTGAGGCTTTGGTAAGTTCAGCACTGGTAACCCAGCACAAATGCATGTTTATGCATCATCTGAAAGCTGAATAAATGAGCTTTCCATTGATGTATGGTTTGTTAGGATAGGATAATATTTGGCCGAGATACAACTATTGAACATCTGGAATCTGAGGGTGCAAAAAAATCGAAACATTGAGAAAATCTCCTTTAAAGTTGTGCATTTATGTTCACGATTGTGCTGCATTCACTCTCAAAAATAAATGTTTTATATATTTACAGTAGCAAATTTACAAAATATCTTCATGGAATATGATCTTTACTTAAAATTCTAATGATTTTTGGCATAAAAGAAAAATCTATCATTTTGACCCATACAATGTATTGCTGGCTATAGCCACAAATAAACCTGTGCGAAATGTGACTGTTTTGTGGTCCAGGGTCACATATGGGCGAGAGTGCAGAAAGCTGGAACATCCAATTAGTAGTGGGCGATATTACCAATATTTTCACAATATCAGAACATTTCATTTCACGATAAAGATGTATATCACGATTTGTTTTTATTTGTCATAAAATATTATATGGTGCCCCTAGAGGGACATGAAGGGAAAAAATGAGACATGAGAAAAAAATGTTTTATGTTTATGCTTTTGCGTTCCCCTTGAGAAACTCAAAACGCAAGAACATTGAAAAAATGTTTTCCTCTCATCTCATTTTTTTTGTTCATCACCATGTCCCTTTAGAGGCTTTGTAAATTACAAACAATATTACAAAGATACAAATTAGATCACATAAAAAAAAATATATTTTACATGTATTAAGAAATACTGCAATAATCAAATGTAAAAAAAAATTAAAATACTGCATAGTATGAACGAAACATAAATTGATTCTTATTAAAGCTAGAGAAGTTATACAGTCAAGAGCAGCGAGTGATTTTCTCTTTGTGGTTTAACATTAATGACAGTTTTCAGCTTGTTTACGCTCACTTCAGACTAGACATGTATAAGGATTCGGTAATATATATCGCAATAATGAAACATGCACGATACTGGTATCGTGGACACTACAAAATACTGTGAATAATTATTTATTCCAAATAAATAAAAAATTTAGAGTGAATTTTAAGAATACTTTACCCTTCAACCATTTAAAATGCACAAAAAAATAGCCAATAGTGTTTAGTTTATATCACAGCTCGGCCAGAGCCGCTGACCAGCAGTTTCCTCATAATCTCTACAGTTTTTCCTCATAATCTCTACAGTTTTTCCTCATAATCTCTACAGTTTTTCCTCATAATCTCTACAGTTTCTCCTCATAATCTCTACAGTTTTTCCTCATAATCTCTACAGTTTTTCCTCATAATCTCTACAGTTTTTCCTCATAATCTCTACAGTTTTTCCTCATAATCTCTACAGTTTTTCCTCATAATCTCTACAGTTTCTCCTCATAATCTCTACAGTTTTTCCTCATAATCTCTACAGTTTTTCCTCATAATCTCTACAGTTTTTCCTCATAATCTCTACAGTTTCTCCTCATAATCTCTACAGTTTTTCCTCCTGATCTCCTCCATATCGCTTTAAAATACAGCATTCTGTGCAGAACTCAAATGATGTCTGAGATGTTTCCTGGTCTAACTCGATCACATGATCTGCTCTGTGTTTCGTGTCTCTGGACCGGAGCTTACGAGAAACCAGACGGTTTGATGTCATTAGTTCAGACTTTGTCTTGTCTTTATTTCAGGGCTTTGATCCATTGGCAAAAGAGAAGTTTAAGCCCATAAAAAAGAAGAAAGGAAGAAGTTCGGCTGGTTCTGTGGAGAAAAGAAAGAGGAAAGTCGCCCATGAGGATCAGAGGGTATTTACTTTTTATTTTTGTCTCTCAGTCTGTCGTCTTCAATGTATTTGCATGTTCAAGCTCAAGAGCACCTGAGAATGTTTGTATTAGTGGTGTTTGATACTGATCATGTGTGAGGTTTGTTAAAATCATTAATCCGAAGTATTAGACTGATGTGTTTGGAGTCGTCTCGCACCGTTTGAGACACATGTTATAGATATATATAGAGCGTAACAAGCCAGAATATCATAGACTTGAGGGATTTGAACAGTTAAAGGTCTAACTTACCCACAAATCCTCTCTCAGTATAGTGTTTCTCTTTTGCTCTCTGCTCACATCACTTCCTCTCTCGTGTGATTCTGCAGGATATAATTCGACAATCTGTACAAGAGAAAATGGACAGACAGAAAGAGCTGGAAGAGAAGTCCAAGGAGAAGAGAGAGTTGGGAATGAAGACGACTCTTGACCGTTTCAGGAAGTAGAGCGACGATCCCCGACCGCTGGGAACACGAGGACTAATGCAAAGCAGAACAGACATTTTTATAACAGAACCTCTGGGTGTCATTTCTACTGTTCCTTGATTGTGTACAAAACAAAGCTATTTGCTTGTTTAATAAAATACCTAGAATATCTATAAGAAATTGCACATGTATTTATCTTTAAAGACCGAGGAATAGTTTTCGTTTTTTAAATGCTTTCCACCCACACTTGCTTTTTGCAAAAGTTTCTTGTCCACACTGAAATCATCTTAATGCGTAGGCCCCAAAAACATAATAAGATCTCACTGAGATGATGGCGAGAGACCAGACGTAAAGTTCTCATGCTATTCTGTTCCGATCATTTTATTAGCAAAATATCTGCGTTCGTAGTAACTGAGTTATGGTCTGGCAAAGCTTCATTAATAACTCATTTCCAAAGGGGCGTCACCAACGGACGTCGCTCAAATGCCTCTGGGCACAATTGGATAGACCTAAAACCAATCAGAGCGATCGTCATCGTGTAAAGCCATATGCTGCGTCCCTAAGTTACACTACGCCATAAAAGTATGCACTCTTTCTGTGAAGAAAAGGTATTTACTTTTGAATGTGTAGCAAAAAAGTAGGCAAGCTTTGGGACATACTACTTCGTCATCTTTATCGGACGGATCTGTCGCGTGCGTCCTGTCACGTAAACTGCCCTGTCAATCATCTTGTCACAGTTAAAATCCTCTATTAAATCTAATTTAATTTCCTACCGTTTCGGAGAGAAATGTAGCAGCACGTTCATCTGCCAGTGGGTCTTTCATGGAGACTGTCCTCATGTGTTTGCAATCTGAATATGATAATGCATTTAAAAGTTGCTGCGCTTCTCCAGCTGACGTCGCTCAAATGCCTCTGGATAGACCTAAAACCAATCAGAGCGATCGTCATCGTGTAAAGCCCGCCTCAACGTTTCTGATTGGTGCCTCGATTTGGACGGATTAGAAATGGGCTTGAATGAGCTCTTTGCCAGACTACTTGCAGAGCAAATCTAAATATGCCGGAAGTTTGTCTGGGTTTTCCCAGGCTACTGTGTTTGGGTCGCACTCCATGTCTGGTCTAAAACATAATCGCCCTTATGTTTTGACGCAGGACAGCAATTGAGTGTACATTTTTTGTCGTATTTGCAGGATATACAATATGAAGATTGTATGAAGTAACATTTGTCTTTATCAACACTGACAGTGAACAGCACATAGCAGTATAAACACATCTCTATGGGTACAGTATGCATCACATGACTAAACATGTCATTGTGAGGGTTTGGTACAGTTTGAATTTTAACAATTCCGATTCTTAGCGATTCCTAATTTCAATTCTAAATAAAGGAGGATAAAAAAAAATGATATCATTCACATTTATTCTGTTTTATTGCAAAACATTTCATTGTATCTGAATACCATGAACAAAAATCAACAGAGGAACAGGTTTAAAAACACCACAGCAAAAACAACTAGCCTAACTAATATTAACAACATTTTCAAGCATTATTAAAGACAAGTGAACAGTAATAAAAAATAAAAAAACAATTAGCAATCACACAAATAAATATAACTGAGCAGACATGATTGAAATAAACAATGTTTTCAGGTATAGAAACTTATCATATGTAAAATAACTACACTTTATAAATACAATATATACATTTATAGTTAAAGGGATAGTTCACTTTAAAATGAAAATTCTGTCATCATATACTCACCCTCATGTTGTTTCAAACCTGTATGAATTTCTTTCTTCTGCTGAACAGAAAGGAAGATATTTAGAAGAATGTCAGTAACCAGGCAGTTTCTGGGTCCCATTGACTTCCATAGTATATATTTTTTTCCTACTATGGAAGTCAATGGGACCCAGAAACTGTCTGGTTACTGACATTCTTCTAAATATCTTCCTTTCTGTTCAGCAGAAGAAAGAAATTCATACAGGTTTGAAACAACATGAGGGTGAGTATATGATGACAGAATTTTCATTTTAAAGTGAACTATCCCCTTAAGAACAGCAGGTGTCATTGTTTGATTAGCTATTATAAAGACTGCAGAGGGAATATTAGGCTGCTGTCACTTTAAGAGCTGCACGGATCCAATACACTGAGACATGTAAAAATGTGTCAACTGCTTGTTAACTTAAAGGAACAGTATGTAAGAAATGTATTTCAATTAATCATAAAATGGCCCTGATATGTCAGTAGACATTAAGAAATCATGTTAATTACAAATACTTATATCACTGCCAGGATATTGTCATTTAAAAGTGAAGTTGCAGCCCTCAACTGGGGCCTGTACCATGAAGCCGGTTTAGGTGGCTAGCCAGCTATGTTTCAGTTTAGTTTCCGCCAACCCTGGGTTTTAGGTACTATGAAAGTAGCTTGGCTTTAATCGGTGTTCGTTGCCATGGTATCTTACGCTGCACGGCTAACCTGCTCCGGGGCAGGTTATGTTCTGGATTCAAGATCTCAGACTGAAGTTTGACCAATCAGCTGAGAGCAAAGAAACATATAGGTGACGTAACCTCTGCAGGAGTACATGAATAGTTTCATTAATAGTGTTCCCCGGACATTTATCGGCCATGTCCATAAAAGAGGGCTTTTATAAAATTGCCGGTAAGATATATTGATAGGGTGACATCACATGAGCACTTTTTTTTTATTTTTAAAAAAAAGCAAATTGCACAAATGTACTATACAATATAATACATGTTAAGAATTATTTTAAATCTTTATTATTATTCTGTTAATCTTATGATAGGATTCCCTAGCTTTCTTAGTAGTACAAATACGTTCTATATTTATGTAAAATTATGTATGTGTAGCCTATATGTGTAATATAGCCTATAGCCTATTTTTATAATATATAAAAAATGTGCATGTATCATTTTTTTATATATTATAAAAATAGGCTATAGGCTATATTACACATATAGGCTACACATACATACATAATTTTACATAAATATAGAACGTATTTGTTTAACTTACACATTAACAATCAGCAATCTTTCTCCAACAGTCTTCTCTTGCTTTGGCAGCAGAGACCGTATTGTTTCGAGCTTGAAATACATATTTAAATTCATCGTAATTCTGAATGATTATCTCTTGCTCCTCCGCGGGAAAATATATCGCTCTCGCTCTACCCGCGATTGGTTGTTCAGCGTCGACGTCACTCTTTTATGTGCACGCGCGCGTGGAGTAATCATAGCTTGAGGATCAAAGCCTGAGTTGACAGAGAAAGTTGATGAGCTGCATCATGGTACCAATAAAGCCTGATTGCATCGGTTTGGTTTTGTCAACTCAAAACTAATCCTGTAACCCCGAGTTTGTTCAGCTACCTTCATGGTACAGGCCCCTGATGTTGATGTTGTCATGTTGTCATGTTGTGTTTTGGCCTGATGCTCCGCCCTCCACCTATCTACCAATCACGAAGTCAGTAGTGTTTCGGCATCCGGGTTGCCAGATCTGCTCTAGTTACCACAGCTGCAGCTACAAACGTGTCGGATAAAAAATGTCAGCCTATCTGGCAACCTCGAGTCAGGGGGAGGGGGAGGGGATACACCGCTCTACAGTCATTTGAAAGAGATTGCAGTACCAGTTTTGGCCACAATCTTACATACGGTTCCTTTAAGACATAACTGACTGTTCACGGGGATATTTTGCCATATTTTTGTGTGTATTTGTCTGTTCAAGTTCTGAGGGGATTCCCCCTTCCATATGTAAAGAGCTTTGAGTACTTAGAAAAGCGCTAAATAAATGTAACAAATTATTTATTAATTATTATTCAAGTGCAAAAAACATGGAAAAGAACTCTGTTCAGTATCACGCACTAAACAGTATGAGAGGCGGCTTTCTGTGAGTGCGCTTTGGATGTGAAAACAGAAAACAGCCTGCGGGTCTTCATGCGCTTGAATGGTTTAATATCATTTTTCCAGTGTATCTGCATTAGTGTAGACGTGTCTGAATCAAATCACCGGGATTACCATGGTTCAGTGCTTTGTCCCCTCCTTTTCTCAACATGCAGAACTTCACTGGAAACAATCATAAAGGCATGTCTGGCTTCAGCTCAATCTTGCACCACAACATCACTGTTCAATAGGGGTCAACAACACTAATGCAGAACATGACAGCAAGAAACCAGTTGAGCTTTACAACCCCCACAGCGGCCCGGTCAGGTTCACACTTTCATAGCATCAAACCGTTCCTGTTTCAGCAGTCTGTGCAGATCTTCATCCAAGCTCTTGACATTTCAAGACTAGATTATTCCTGCAATTCCCTGTTGGCCGATCTTCCAGCCAGCGTGACTCTACACATCCAGTCTTCAATCATAGTCACCAACTCTTGGCCTCACTCCACTGACTACCTGGCTGTCCATTCAAGGCTTTGACACAGGGTACATTTACACGACAACGATATGCTTAAAGGATAATTCCGGTATTTAGCACTTTGAGTCTCTTTTCTGGTTTGTTATGGATGAACTAGAGTGGTGGACACAGAGATGTTGACGATGGGTCCTGTCTCGACTTTTTGACTCATTTAGACTCGCCTTTGACCGCTTCAGAGTGGCTGGCTACCGGCATGCACAAACATGTCCTTAAAACAACCCTTAACGTTCGTTTTCAAAACTCTGCAACTCACCGAGTGGTTAGTGGTGTTCGTTGATGATTAAAAACAAATATATCGGCGCAATGTATGATTTCAATCCGTGTTATTTGCTATAGTGGAACTATTTTTTCAGATACCTCACAACCGCGTATAAACTTCCGCTCGATATCAACGAGCAATGAGTCCTCCAACAGAAATCAATGGGATTTTACAAAATGCCAAATAAAACACGACAGAAACTGTATTTCGCTACGCTACTTGTTTTGGAACATCAACGAACACCACTAACGTTAACCACTCGGTGAGTTGCACAGTTTTGAAAACGAACGTTAAGGGTTGTTTTTAAGGACATGTTTGTGCATGCCCATAGCCAGCCACTCTGAAGCATAGACAGTATATAAACTGGACACAGATTCAACGGAGAAAAGTGAAGTCAATTAGAACCACTCACTTCCTGATGGTCGAGCGTACTGCGCAGACTCAAACTGAGCTTGATGACGTAGATGTGACGTGAGCAACCCGTCTGTCTTCTAGTAGCTGTGCCGAGAGAAATCTGAATCATTCCCTTCCGAAACGTGCAGAGACGGAGAGTGTGAGTAGGAGCTGTCCATGAGCTGGAGCAGGAGGAACTTTTGCTAAGTATTCTGATTAATTACTTTGTCATTTTGCCTCCACGTTTCCCCGATTGCCCGCGAGCTTCTCCTCCTGTCCATACGGTAATCTCTCTACTGTGCGACAGAGAGTCGCGTGGTTATGACGCAATCGTTAGCCTATTTTTACAAAAACTGCTTCTACGGGGCCATAACGTAAGATACAAGGTAATGGAGCCTTTCATACATTTTCGTGTTTCTTTAGAAATAAATAATGGACAAATGGAGTCTTTAAACGCCTCAGATGTAAAGTTATTCGCTGTCAAAGTGACGCCAAAATGAATGGGAGTCAATGGAATGCTAATGCAAAGGCGATTCTAAACGAGTCAGAAAGTCGAGACAGGACCCATCGTCAAAATTTCTGTGTCCACCACTCTAGTTCATCCAAAACAAACCAGAAAAGAGACTCAAAGTGCTAAATACTGGAATTATCCTTTAAAATTAAGAAGTTTTCTGTGTACAGACGACACCATTGTCAAAACGATCCCCATTCACACGTAAACTACTAAAAACACCGTATTCTGCTGCCAGGCCAGTAGATGGCGATGAAACACTAATACGCATGTGCATGACGTCATCATCTTCAGAGATTTACATTTTTGTTGTTTACACTGAGACCGTTTTCAAAAACTTGCACTTTGAAACCAAGGTGGTAATCGAGCTCTCGGATAGCGTACCATCCCCGGGGGCCGCCATTGGCTAACAAGCCTTCACCTGCTGTTAGCATTCCATTGACTCCCATTCATTTTGGCGTCACTTTGACAGCGAATAACTTTACATCTGAGGCGTTTAAAGACTCCATTTTTCCATTGTTTATTTCTAAAGAAACACGACAATGTATAAAAGGCTCCATTACCTTGTATCTTACGTTATGGCCCCGTAGAAGCAGTATTGTAAAAGTAGGCTAACGATTGCGTCATAACCACGCGACTCTCTGGAAATTACCGTATAGACAGGAGGAGAAGCTCGCAGTCAATCGGGGGGACGTGGAGGCATAAAGTCCGATAAAGTCAAGCTCCTACTCACGCTCTCCGTCTCTGCAAGATTCGGAAGGGAATGATTCAGATTTCTCTTGGCACAGCTACTAGAAGACAGACGGGTTGCTCACGTCACATCTACATCGTCCAGCTCAGTTTGAGTCTGCGCAGTACACTTGACCATCAGGAAGTGAGAGCTTCAGTACGCTCAGCCATCAGGAAGTGAGAGCTTCTAATTGACTTCACTTTTCTCCGTTGAAGTCTATGGGGTCGCTGTGTCCATTTCTTATACTGTCTATGATTTTCACAGCGATTTTGCGTATTTATTAATGAACGGCTCGTTTTAAAATCTTCCCGGTCTACTGACATTTGTTAAGACATCTGCTTTAAACATTACAATCCTCATGATAACTTTCGTTAACTTTACATTAAGTAAATCCACTTCAAAAGCTGATTACTCCTGGACAGCAGCGCCATAGAAATATACAGAGCGACTGCAAAAACGGAAGTTCAGAGACAATATTCTAAAGATGGCGGCGCCCTCGTTTCTCTGGCGCATAAGGTCTTATACATAGATATCCATATAAGGCTAGATGTCTTAAGGCTGAGTCTCGAACGGCATCACACCGGCGGCCATCTTGTCACAGGGAAGCTTTCTGGCGAGCTCTGTGGTATCTGAAGTAAGGTGAGTGATCAGCACAAACACAAATCCTCTTATCTCGCTGAAATCTTGACGGATTTACAAACGGTTTGGTTTCTTACAAACGTTATTAACGTGGCTATAATTCTGGATGCTTGAACATGTTTAAATATATTATATTATATTTATTGATAAGTATGCAGTGTCATAACTACATCTCTGATGTTTATAACAAACCAAACCGTTTGAAAATCGGTAGAAAATTTAGCAAGTTATGGTTATTTCAAAAGTACATGCACCATTAACACAATGTTACGAGTGAGCGAGCTCCCTGTGGCAAGATGGCCGCCGTGTGCGGACGTCGACCTCCATTGGCCAGCAGCGCGGACGAGACATCTAGCCTTTATTATATGATATCTATGGTCTTATAGACTGAAAACGTAATACGCATGTGCATGACGTTATCTTCAGAGATTCACGTTTTTGTTGTTTACACAGAGACCGTTTTCAAAAACTTGCACTTTGAAACTTGTTTTCAAAAGTGTGTGTTTTCAGGCGCCCAAAATGCCGTTGTCGTGTAAATGAACGGCCAAAATGCATAAAAAGTTGTCACGTTGTCATGTAAACAGCCCTACAGACGCCTAATGGATCCTTCATGATGAAGCACAACGTCCTTTTACAAAATATCTGTTCCTCTGTATTGAAAACCTGCCAGCCTCCACCTGATCTGCTGAGACTGAGAAAATTGTCATTTTAAAATTAATTGGTATTGGTCAATTTGGTTTTGTAAAGCAACTTTCTGTATGTGCCAAAGAGAATCCAGTAATCGAAATGCCTGCTTGAAAACATGTAAACACTGTTTTGATTTCCTTCCTTTTGGTCGCCTCCCAATTCGCCTACTTATACTACGCCCAAAAAGTATATCTTAGATAAGTGCATACTTTTGAGTGTGTAGCAGAAGAGTATACCAGGCAAGTTTTGGGACGTACTCCGCCATCCCACCCTGCAAAAACTCATTTCCGGAAGGTTTTACCTCGACAAACTGACTGTTAAATAGGGTTCCCACGAGTAATTATTACGCTCCCACAAATTATCACATCATGGCCATGACATATTATCACTACCTCACCCATCTTTTTTTTTCAGTCTATGTATCCCAGCAGTTAATATGAAGTGGCCACCAACAAAACTATATGTGAACTGAACATGTCCCCTCCCGCTCACCGTAATAATCTGCCAATGAATGGCACTTTGTGAACACTAGAGGGAGCCACAGATATTAGTGAAGTAAAGCTGGGCGAGGCCTCAGTTCCTCACAGCGGAAGATGGTGTTTACAACAAATGCTTTTCAGTGCCTTGCATTAAAATACAGTGTTACTAATACAGCTTTAGTGTTCTTTTTAAAATGTCATTTTAATGTCATGTCAAATTATGCATAATAACATGCAACTAACCCTATTGTAAGTACATGTTAATTAATATTACTCAGTACCTAAATGTGTAATTACAGTCTAACAAAGACGCCTCCAAATAAAGTGTAACCCTGTATTCATACGACACAAGATATCAGCTGAATCCAAATGAAAAAGCTGTGAATACACAAACAAGTATTAATGACTTCAATGAGCTCATTGTTTCTGCCTTACATTATTACATTGTTTAAATTAAGACATTTTTAGCTAACTGTGATTTTGTGTATGTACATTTCTGAAATACATAACTTAGACAGATCCTCTGATAACAGATCTCTCTAACCTGTAATGTGGACTCATGTATTTTCTGTAAAGCTGCTTTGAGACGATGTGTGTATTGTGAAAAGTGCTATACAAATAAATGTGAATTGAATTGTATGAATAACATTTTCATAATTTTTTACAGTGAAATGTTTAAACCAATTCTTTGCATTAAATTGTGAATCTGCATCAGGCTGGTACCATGTAAAAAAATATTTTTCCAAGTTGTAAATGAAACAATTTCACGTTTTTGCAAGAAAAACAGGTTTTCAACTTCAAATTTTCGCATTTCTTTGTGAAATTTCCTTGCAGTTTCCAGAACAGCAAGACATAGGCTAGCTCGTAATGATTAACCAAGATAATCTTGCTATAAGTATATAACACAAACCACTATATTCTGTGTACAGCAGAGTGACTTCCTTCTTTTGCGGCTCACTAATGATCTTTGGTCCATATTAAAGTCTGGCTATTGATTGGGAAGATGTGAAACCCTCCCCCTAAAACCAATAAGCATCCAGAGCTCAACAAGGCCTTCAGGAAAGGAGAAGACAAACGCTCAGGCTACAAAATGTGCCGTCCCAAGCTTAGTTAGTTTGCATAGCACATTTAAATACAACATGAGTTGGTCAAAGTGCTTTCCATTAAAACAAGATTCCAACAGCATACATAGCAAAAAATACAAAGAACATTGAACACCAAACCAAAGGACAATTCAAATGCAAGACAACAGTAAAACGTAAAAGCCTGAGCCAGTAAATGTGCCTTCAAACGGGATTTATAAAAAAAAACTGTGTATGACAACATCTAATATCCAAAGGTGGGATACTCCAGATTTTATTGCTGTAACTGAAAGGCATGATCTCTTTTGGACTTTAGATGAGATTTAGGATCTTTAAAAGTGATATTTGAGATGACGTCACTGGCCTTGTCGTCTGATAGGCCTGGATGAGATCCGACATGCATTCGGGAGTTAGGCCACGCAAGGCCATACAAACAAACAGTGAAACCTTAAACAACATGGGCCGAGTTCCCAGTTCCCAGTATGATGAACCAGTTTATTATATTATTTTAACAATAAAATGTGCTTCTGTAGCAATTTGTGCCTGTGTATTGTCTTAAATATTCATAATGCCAAGGGCAGCAGACACT